>NC_056436.1:88216583-88429083 GCF_018296145.1 Oncorhynchus tshawytscha | reverse complement strand
TTTATGTTATTATATAGTGATATATATGTTATTATGGAGTGATATATATGTTATTATATAGTGATGTATATGTTATTATGTAGTGATATATATGTTATTATATAGTGATATATATATATATATATATATATATGTATATATACATATATATATGTTATTATATAGTGACATATGTATGTTATTATATAGTGATATATAATGATATATATTTTATTATATAGTGATATATATTTTATTATATAGGGATATATATATAGATAATGTTATTATATAGTGATATATATATGTTATATATATATATGTTATTTGGTAGTGATATAATATATATCTTATTATATAGTGATATATATATGTTATTATATAGTCATATATATGTTATTTTGTAGTGATATATATGTTATTATACAGTGATATATATATGTTATTATATAATGATATATAGTGATATATATGTTATTATATAGTGATATATATGTTATTATGTAGTGATATTTAGTGATATATATGTTATATGTAGTGATATATATATGTTATTATGTAGTGATATTTAGTGATATATAGTTATTATGTAGTGATATACATATATATATATATATATATATATATATATATATATGTTATTATATAGGGATATATATATGTTATTATGTAGTGATATATATCATATTATATATATATGTTATTTCGTAGTGATATCTATATATATGTTATTATATAGTGATATATATGTTATTATGTAGTGATATATATGTTATTATATAGTGATATATATGTTATTATGTAGTGATATATATGTTATTATATAGTGATATATATGTTATTATGTAGTGATATATATGTTATTATATAGTGATATATATGTTATTATATAGTGATATATATGTTATTATGTAGTGATATATATGTTTTTTTGTAGTGATATATGTTATTATACAGTGATATATATATATGTTATTAGATCGTGATATATAGTGATATATATGTTATTATATAGTGATATATATGTTATTATGTAGTGATATAAATGGCATTATATAGTTATATATATGTTATTATATAGTGATATATATGTTATTATGTAGTGATATATATGTTATTATATAGTTAAAAGTAACAAGTAATTAAAAAGCAGCAATGAAGTAACAATAGCGAGACTATATACTGGTACAGAGTCAATGTGGAGACTATATACAGGGGGTACTGGTACAGAGTCAATGTGGAGGCTATATACAGGGGGTACCGGTACAGAGTCAATGTGGAGGCTATATACAGGGTGTTACGGTACAGAGTCAATGTGGAGACTATATACAGGGTAGTACCGGTACAGAGTCAATGTGGAGACTATATACAGGGTAGTACCGGTACAGAGTCAATGTGGAGGCTATATACAGGGTGTACCGGTACAGAGTCAATGTGGAGACTATATACAGGGGGTACCGGTACAGAGTCAATGTGGAGGCTATATACAGGGGGTACCGGTACAGAGTCAATGTGGAGACTATATACAGGGGGTACCAGTACAGAGTCAATGTGGAGGCTATATACAGGGGGTACCGGTACAGAGTCAATGTGGAGACTATATACAGGGGGTACCAGTACAGAGTCAATGTGGAGACTATATACAGGGGGTACCGGTACAGAGTCAATGTGGAGGCTATATACAGGGGGTACCGGTACAGAGTCAATGTGGAGGCTAAACACAGGGGATACTGGTACAGAGTCAATGTGGAGACTTATACAGGGGGTACCGGTACAGAGTCAATGTGGAGACTATATACAGGGGGTACCGGTACAGAGTCAATGTGGAGGCTATATACAGGGGGTACCGGTACAGAGTCAATGTGGAGACTATATACAGGGGGTACCGGTACAGAGTCAATGTGGAGACTATATACAGAGGGTACCGGTACAGAGTCAATGTGGAGGCTATATACAGGGGGTACCGGTACAGAGTCAATGTGGAGGCTAAATACAGGGGATACTGGTACAGAGTCAATGTGGAGGCTATATACAGAGGGTACCGGTACAGAGTCAATGTGGAGGCTATATACAGGGGGTACCGGTACAGAGTCAATGTGGAGGCTAAACACAGGGGGTACTGGTACAGAGTCAATGTGGAGGCTATATACAGGGGTACCAGTACAGAGTCAATGTGGAGGCTATATACAGGGGGTACCAGTACAGAGTCAATGTGGAGGCTATATACAGGGGTACCGGTACAGAGTCAATGTGGAGGTAATATGTACATGTTGGTAGAGTTAAAGTGATGCAGAGATAACAGAGTAGCAGCGGTGTAAAGGGGGAGGGACAATGCAAATAGTCTGGTGGCCATTTGATTAGCTGTTCAGGAGTCTTATGGCTTGGAGGGTAGAAGCTTTTCAGAAGTCTCTTGGACCTAGACTTGGTGCTCCAGTACCGTTTTCCGTGAAGTAGCAGAGAGAACAGTCGATGACTCGGGTGGCTGGAGTCTTTGACCTTTTTCCGGGCCTTCCTCTGACACCGACTGGTATAGAGGTCCTGGATGGCAGGAAGCTTGGCATAATAAACACTATATACTAGAAATACTCTGAATCTGGTGACAGTATAGGGTCTACTCAGGGACTCGGTTCAACCTGCGCTCATTTTCAGTACCTCTGAGTAAGACATTTCCCAAACTCTGCTGCCTCAAAGTACAACTGACATGCATGTTATTTGTAGTTCAAAGAAACCATTTTGTAGCACCTGTGCTCAGGAAACGCTTCTGTCAAAAGTCCCTCCCTCTGTTTCCGTCTTTCTCTCTACCACAACAGATCTCCTATCATTCAGAAGTCTCTCCCTCTGTTTCTGTCTTTCTCTCTACCACAACAGATCTCCTATCATTCAGAAGTCTCTCCCTCTGTTTCTGTCTTTCTCTCTACCACAATAGAGCTTCAAGGGAGCAGCAGCTTGCCTGACAATTCTTGGCTTCAATTGTCTCTCTGCTTTCCCTTCTATTCATGTGGGGAGAAATAATGTCAAGTATCAGAGTGTAAAGAAGTGTCAGAGAGAGAGAGAGAGAGAGAAAGAGAGAGAGAAAGAGAGAAAGAAAGAGAGAGAGAGAGACAGTAAATCTCAGTAAGACAAAAATTATGGTGTTCCAAAAACGGTCCAGTCACCAGGACCATAAATACAAATTCCATCTTGACACCGTTGTCCTAGAGCACACAAAAAAACGATACATACCTCGGCTTAAACATCAGCGCCACAGGTAACTTCCACAAAGCAGTGAACGATCTGAGAGAAAAGGCAAGAAGGGCCTTCTATGCCATCAAAAGGAACATAAAATTTGACATACCAATTAGGATCTGGCTAAAAATACTTTAATCAGTTATATAACCCATTGCCCTTTATTGTTGTGAGGTCTGGGGTCCGCTCACCAACCAAGAATTCACAAAATGGAACAAACACCCCCAAAAAATATCCTCCATGTACAATATAAAAAAAAACAAATAATGCAGAGCAGAGCAGAATTAGGCCGATACCTCAACATTTTCTAAATTCAGAAAATAGACGTTAAATTCTACCACCACCTAAAATGAAGCGACTCCCATACCGTCCATAATCCTCTTAAGGATCAGACCCTTTTTTAAATTAGAGCCAGATTACTGAATGTAAGTACATTATTTACCTTTAGAGGTGAATGTATCAAACCAGTTACACTGACACTGATCCAGTAGAGGATAACAAAGCCATCACCTACACAGAGATGAACCTGGAGAAGAGTCCTGTAAACAAGCCTGTCCTGGGGCTCTGTTCACAAACACAAACACATCCCACAGAGCCCCAGGACAGCAACACAATTACACCCAACCAAATCATGAGAAAACAACAAGATAATTACTTGACACATTATTAAACAAAAAAAAACCCAGAGCAAACTAGAATGCTATTTGGCCCTAAACAGAGACTGTCACAGTGGTAGAATACCTGACCACTGTGACTGACCCAAACTTAAGGAAAGCTTTGACTATGTACAGACTCAGTGAGCATAGCCTTGCTATTGAGAAAGGCCGCCGTAGGCAGACATGGCTCTCAAGAGAAGACAGGCTATGTGCTCACTGCCCACAAAATGAGGTGGAAACTGAGCTGCACTTCCTAACCTCCTGCCCAATGTATGACCATATTAGAGAGACATATTTCCCTCAGATTACACAGACTTACAAAGAAGTTGAAAACAAACCCAATTTTGATAACCTCCCATATCTACTGGGTGAAATACCAACATTTGCCATCACAGCATCAAGATTTGTGACCTGTTGCCACAAGAAAAGGGCAACCAGTGAAGAACAAACACCATTGCATATACCTTAACCTTAACCCCAAAACCTAACCTTAACCCTAACCACAACCCTATAACCCAACCATAACCCTAACCTTAACCCTAAAACCTAACTTTCATGCTAACCCCAACCCTAACCCCAAATCCTAACCTTAACACCTAACCCTAACTCCAAAAATTAACTTTAAGCCTAACCCCAAAATCTAACTGTAACCTCTAACCCTAATCCCAAAACCTAACTCTAACTCAAACCTAACCTTAACCTTAACCTCAAAACCTAACCCCAACCCCTGAACCCAAACATAAACATAAACATAAACATAAACCTAACCCTGAACCCTAACCCCAGAACCCAAACATAAACCTAACCCTAAAACCTAACCCAAACCCAGAAACCTAACCCTAACCCCGGAACCCAAACATAAACCTAACCCTAAAACATAACCCTAAACCCAAACCCTGAACCCTAACCCCAGAACCCTAACCCTAACCTTAATACTAACCCAAACCCAAAACCTAACCCTAACCATAACCCCAAAAGCTCATGGGATCCTACTGATATAATTTGTTGTCAAGGTACCGGTATTCACTTCTACAATGATAGACGTGTCAAAAGAGACCTCAAAAGGTGACATGTCCAGGGCTTTATATCATGACTAGAGCTGAGGTGACATGTCCAGGGCTTTATATCATGACCGGGGCTGAGGTGACATCTCCAGGGCTTTATATCATGACTAGAGCTGAGGTGACATCTCCAGGGCTTTATATCATGACCGGGGCTGAGGTGACATCTCCAGGGCTTTATATCATGACTAGAGCTGAGGTGACATCTCCAGGGCTTTATATCATGACTTATCTCCAGGGCTTTATCATGACTAGAGCTGAGGTGACATCTCCAGGGCTTTATATCATGACTAGAGCTGGGTGACATCTCCAGGGCTTTATATCATGACTAGAGCTGAGGTGACATCTCCAGGGCTTTATATCATGACTAGAGCTGAGGTGACATCTCCAGGGCTTTATATCATGACTAGAGCTGAGGTGACATGTCCAGGGCTTTATATCACCAGGAGGCCAGACAGCCACCAGGCCAGACAGAGGCCAGACAGCCACCATGTTGTGTTGTGAGTGTAGCAGGGAGGCCAGACAGCCACCATGTTGTGTTGTGAGTGTAGCAGGGAGGCCAGACAGCCACCATGTTGTGTTGTGAGTGTAGCAGGGAGGCCAGACAGCCACCATGTTGTGTTGTGAGTGTACCATGTTGTGTTGTGAGTGTAGCAGGGAGGCCAGACAGCCACCATGTTGTGTTGTGAGTGTAGCAGGGAGGCCAGACAGCCACCATGTTGTGTTGTGAGTGTAGCAGGGAGGCCAGACAGCCACCGTGTTGTGTTGTGAGTGTAGCAGGGAGGCCAGACAGCCACCATGTTGTGTTGTGAGTGTAGCAGGGAGGCCAGACAGCCACCATGTTGTGTTGTGAGTGTAGTAGGCAGGTGATTGCAGGAAACAACAATCCGCTGAGACAGAGACTTTAAGTAAGAGTGATTCTCTCCCACATCCTAAAACTATGGACCACTTTCCACCGTGACCTTCAGACAAGGCCCAGGATGAAATTGGATGATTGGTCCAGGGGACACGGGATGGGGGTGTGTGAGAGGTTTTGTGTATGTATATGTGTGTGTGTGTGTGTGTGTGTGTGTGTGTATCAGTGTGTCAGTGTATCAGTGTGTCAGTGTATCAGTGTTTCAGTGTATCAGTGTGTCAGTGTATCAGTGTGTCAGTGTATCAGTGTGTCAAAGTAGACAGTGTATCAGTGTATCAGTGTGTCAGTGTATCAGTGTATCAGTGTATCAGTGTGTCAGTGTATCAGTGTATCAGTGTATCAGTGTATCGGTGTATCAGTGTGTCAGTGTATCACTGTGTCAGTGTATCAGTGTTTCAGTGTATCAGTGTATCAGTGTATCAGTGTGTCAGTGTGTCAGTGTATCAGTGTATCAGTGTATCAGTGTGTCAGTGTATCAGTGTGTCAGTGTATCACTGTGTCAGTGTATCAGTGTTTCAGTTTATCAGTGTATCAGTGTATCAGTGTATCGGTGTATCAGTGTGTCAGTGTATCAGTGTGTCAGTGTATCACTGTGTCAGTGTATCAGTGTGTCAAAGTAGACAGTGTATCAGTGTGTCAGTGTGTCAGTGTGTCAGTGTGTCAGTGTGTCATTGTAGACGGTGTGTCAGTGTAGACGGTATGTCAGTGTAGACGGTATGTCAGTGTAGACGGTGTGTCAGTGTGTCAGTGTAGACGGTATGTCAGTATAGACGGTATTTCAGTGTATCAGTGTGTCAGTGTAGACGGTATGTCAGTGTAGATGGTATGTCAGTGTAGACGGTATGTCAGTGTAGATGGTATGTCAGTGTAGACACTGTAGACGGTATGTCAGTGTAGATGGTATGTCACTGTAGACGGTATGTCAGTGTAGACGGTATGTCAGTGTAGATGGTATGTCAGTGTAGACGGTATGTCAGTGTAGACGGTATGTCAGTGTAGATGGTATGTCAGTGTAGACGGTATGTCAGCGTAGATGGTATGTCAGTATAGACGGTATGTCAGTGTATCAGTGTGTCAGTGTAGACGGTATGTCAGTGTAGATGGTATGTCAGTGTATCAGTGTGTCAGTGTAGATGGTATGTCAGTGTAGACGGTGTGTCAGTGTAGACGGTATGTCAGTGTAGACAGTGTGTCAGTGTAGATGGTATGTCAGTGTAGATGGTATGTCAGTGTAGATGGTATCTCAGTGTAGACGGTATGTCAGTGTAGATGGTATGTCAGTGTAGATGGTATGTCAGTGTAGATGGTATGTCAGTGTAGACGGTATGTCAGTGTAGATGGTGTGTCAGTGTAGATGGTATGTCAGTGTAGATGGTATGTCAGTGTAGACAGTATGTCAGTGTAGATGGTGTGTCAGTGTAGATGGTATGTCAGTGTAGATGGTATGTCAGTGTAGACGGTGTGTCAGTGTAGATGGTATGTCAGTGTAGATGGTATGTCAGTGTTGATGGTATGTCAGTGTAGACGGTGTGTCAGTGTAGACGGTATGTCAGTGTAGACACTGTAGACGGTATGTCAGTGTAGACAGTGTGTCAGTGTAGATGGTATGTCAGTGTAGATGGTATGTCAGTGTAGATGGTATGTCAGTGTAGATGGTATCTCAGTGTAGACGGTATGTCAGTGTAGACGTTATGTCAGTGTAGACAGTGTAGACGGTATGTCAGTGTAGACAGTGTGTCAGTGTAGATGGTATGTCAGTGTAGATGGTATGTCAGTGTAGACGGTATGTCAGTGTAGACACTGTAGACGGTATGTCAGTGTAGATGGTATGTCAGTGTAGACGGTATGTCAGTGTAGATGGTATGTCAGTGTAGACGGTATCTCAGTGTAGATGGTATGTCAGTATAGACGGTATGTCAGTGTAGATGGTATGTCAGTGTAGATGGTATGTCAGTGTAGATGGTATGTCAGTGTAGATGGTATGTCAGTGTAGATGGTATGTCAGTGTAGATGGTATGTCAGTGTAGATGGTATGTCAGTGTGTCAGTGTAGACGGTGTGTCAGTGTAGATGGTATGTCAGTGTAGATGGTATGTCAGTGTAGACGGTATGTCAGTATAGACGGTATGTCAGTGTAGATGGTATGTAGATGTAGTAGTAGTAGTGGTAGTGTATTCTGTAGTAGACTGCAGTGGCCTTGGTCAGGTCTGCCAGGTAACAGAGTAACTGTATTCAGGGATGACCCATGACCTACGTCTGTAGTTGAATCCAAATGGCATCCTGTTCCCTGTATAGTGCCCTACTGTTGACCAGAGACCTTTAGGGGAAGAGTAGTGCACTGTATAATGAAATGTAGTGCACTATATAGGGAAATGTAGTCCACTATATAGGGAAATGTAGTGCACTATATATAGAGAAATGTAGCGCACTATATAGGGGATAGTAGTGAACTTGATAGGTAATATTAGTGCACTATGTAGGGAAAAGTAGTGCACTATAAGGTACAGGATGCCATCTGGGACACACCCTGACTCAATGTATGGATGTGTGTGACACAGAAGGATCTGCAGGATCATCTAATCCTGAAGCAGAAGGTTCGGAGGATCATCTAATCCGGAAGCAGAAGGTTCGGAGGATCATCTAATCCCGAAGCAGAAGGTTCTGGAGGATCATCTAATCCTGAAGCAGAAGGTTTTGGAGGATCATCTAATCCTGAAGCAGAAGGTTTTGGAGGATCATCTAATCCTGAAGCAGAAGGTTCTGGATGATCATCTAATCCCGAAGCAGAAGGTTCTGGAGGATCATCTAGTCCCGAAGCAGAAGGTTCTGGAGGATCATCTAATCCTGAAGCAGACGGTTCTGGAGGATCATCTAATCCCAAAGCAGAAGGTTCTGGAGGATCATCTAATCCTGAAGCAGAAGGTTTTGGAGGATCATCTAATCCTGAAGCAGAAGGTTTTGGAGGATCATCTAATCCCGAAGCAGAAGGTTCTGGAGGATCATCTAGTCCCGAAGCAGAAGGTTCTGGAGGATCATCTAATCCTGAAGCAGAAGGTTTTGGAGGATCATCTAATCCTGAAGCAGAAGGTTCTGGAGGATCATCTAATCCTGAAGCAGAAGGTTCTGGAGGATCATCTAATCCCGAAGCAGAAGGTTCTGGAGGATCATCTAATCCTGAAGCAGAAGGTTCTGGAGGATCATCTAATCCTGATGCAGAAGGTTCTGGAGGATCATCTAATCCTGACGCTATCCCACTCTGAGGATGTATCCCACTCTGAGGATATATATGCAAAACCTGGACCCGTACAAATCAGCTGGGCTTGACAATCTGGACCCCCTATTTCTGAAACTATCCGCCGCCATTGTCGCAACCCCTATTACCAGCCTGTTCAACCTCTCTTTCATATCGTCTGAGATCCCCAAGGATTGGAAAGCTGCCGCAGTCATCCCCCTCTTCAAAGGGGGAGACACCCTGGACCCAAACTTTTACAGACCTATATCCATCCTGCCCTGCCTATCTAAGGTCTTCGAAAGCCAAGTCAACAAACAGGTCACTGACCATCTCGAATCCCACCGTACCTTCTCCGCTGTGCAATCTGGCTTCCGAGCCGGTCACGGGTGCACCTCAGCCACACTCAAGGTACTAAACGATATCATAACCGCCATCGATAAAAGACAGTACTGTGCAGCCGTCTTCATCGACCTTGCCAAGGCTTTCGACTCTGTCAATCACCATATTCTCATCGGCAGACTCAGTAGCCTCGGTTTTTCGGATGACTGCCTTGCCTGGTTCACCAATTACTTTGCAGACAGAGTTCAGTGTGTCAAATCGGAGGGCATGCTGTCCGGTCCTCTGGCAGTCTCTATGGGGGTACCACAGGGTTCAATTCTCGGGCCGACTCTTTTCTCTGTGTATATCAATGATGTTGCTCTTGCTGCGGGCGATTCCCTGATCCACCTCTACGCAGACGACACCATTCTATATACTTTCGGCCCGTCATTGGACACTGTGCTATCTAACCTCCAAACAAGCTTCAATGCCATACAACACTCCTTCCGTGGCCTCCAACTCCTCTTAAACGCTAGTAAAACCAAATGCATGCTTTTCAACCGATCGCTGCCTGCACCCGCATGCCCGACTAGCATCACCACCCTGGATGGTTCCGACCTTGAATATGTGGACATCTATAAGTACCTAGGTGTCTGGCTAGACTGCAAACTCTCCTTCCAGACTCATATCAAACACCTCCAATCAAAAATCAAATCAAGAGTCGGCTTTCTATTCCGCAACAAAGCCTCCTTCACTCACGCCGCCAAGCTTACCCTAGTAAAACTGACTATCCTACCAATCCTCGACTTCGGCGATGTCATCTACAAAATGGCTTCCAACACTCTACTCAGCAAACTGGATGCAGTATATCACAGTGCCATCCGTTTTGTCACTAAAGCACCTTATACCACCCACCACTGCGACTTGTATGCTCTAGTCGGCTGGCCCTCGCTACATATTCGTCGCCAGACCCACTGGCTCCAGGTCATCTACAAGTCCATGCTAGGTAAAGCTCCGCCTTATCTCAGTTCACTGGTCACGATGGCAACACCCATCCGTAGCACGCGCTCCAGCAGGTGTATCTCACTGATCATCCCTAAAGCCAACACCTCATTTGGCCGCCTTTCGTTACAGTACTCTGCTGCCTGTGACTGGAACGAATTGCAAAAATCGCTGAAGTTGGAGACTTTTATCTCCCTCACCAACTTCAAACATCAGCTATCTGAGCAGCTAACCGATCGCTGCAGCTGTACATAGTCTATTGGTAAATAGCCCACCCATTTTCACCTACCTCATCCCGATACTGTTTTTATTTATTTACTTTTCTGCTCTTTTGCACACCAATATCTCTACCTGTACATGACCATCTGATCATATATCACTCCAGTGTTAATCTGCAAAATTGTAACTATTCGTCTACCTCCTCATGCCTTTTGCACACATTGTACATAGACTCCCCCTTTGTTTTCTACTGTGTTATTGACTTGTTAATTTGTTTATTCCATGTGTAACTCTGTGTTGTCTGCTCACACTGCTATGCTTTATCTTGGCCAGGTCGCAGTTGTAAATGAGAACTTGTTCTCAACTAGCCTACCTGGTTAAATAAAGGTGAAATAAAAAAATAAAAATAAAAATATTATCCCATAGGAATCATGTCAAAAGTAGTTACCTATATAGGGTGCTATTTGGGATAGAATCTGATTTTAGAGTCAAGACCCGTCACCAGGTTGATTGCATATCATTTACCTACATTTCGCTTTGACAGATTTCAGGACAAAAAAATATTCCAATTATAGTCGATTTACGTTATGTGTTCATTCTCAATTAATCAAATTAGATACATTTCAAACATGAAAAAGTGTCCATTTTAGAAATCACGTTTTAATCTTGAGACTAATGTCTGCATATAATTGTCAGAAGTTTGCATCGCAGGAGAAAAAAATACACATTCTACCTCTAGTTGACTGACATAATTACAGCATTTACTCTCATTTCTTCAAATGACATTTAAACGTAACGTACATTTAACAGATAATTCTACAAATCATATTTGATCAGAATGTAATTCCTTTTGATATAATTGGGTCCATGAAAAAGGAAAACTGCCTGTAAGACGGTGACAGGTGACAGAGAGAAATGGAGGAAACATCACTATGTTGTGATCTGTGTGCTTGGAGCTGTGTTCACGAGTATTGTCCCAAATCACAGCCTATTCCCCCTATAGGGTTTAATTTGGAACCCGGGATATTAGTGTCACCTCGGAGTTGAAATGATTCATAATTTTATCCTAGGACGTTTATCTTTCTGCCAGTTTATTATAGCGTAAACCTGAGTGAAACTCTTAATGACAGGATTGACTGAATTATAGGTTTCTCTGCTGTCGCTGTTTGTTTGGGAGAGGCTAGCGCACTGTCACTATTTCTGGTGTGTATTTGTGTGTGTGTGTGTGTGTGTGTGTGTGTGTGTGTGTGTGTGTGTGTGCATGCCTCCATGTGTTTGTGGACAACAATAGTTTGATCCCAGTGAAACAGTGCTTGGCATTGTTGTTGAACTGCTCTTCACTGCTTGTCCTCCTAGTAATAACAGTATCATTAGAACAGATGCTATGAAAGGACTAAAGGGTTGGAGCTAAGGGTTGGGCCTAAGGGTTGGAGCTAAGACCTGGAGCTAAGGGTTGGAGCTAAGGGTGGGAGCTAAGGGTTGGAGCTAAGACCTGGAGCTAAGACCTGGAGCTAAGACCTGGAGATAAGGGTTGGAGCTAAGGGTTGGAGCTAAGGGTTGGAGCTAAGGGCTGGAGCTAAGACCTGGAGCTAAGACCTGGAGCTAAGACCTGGAGCTAAGGTTTGGAGCTAAGGGTTGGAGCTAAGGGCTGGAGCTAAGGGTTGGAGCTAAGACCTGGAGCTAAGGGTTGGAGCTAAGGGTCGAACCTAAGGGTTGGAGCTAAGGGTTGGAGTTAAGGGCTGGAGCTAAGGGCTGGAGCTAAGGGTTGGACCTAATGGCTGGAGCTAAGGGCTGGAGCTAAGGGTTGGAGCTAAACTAAGGGTTGGAGCTAAGGGTTGGAGATAAGGGTTGGAGATAAGGGCTGGAGCTAAGGGCTGGAGCTAAGGGCTGGAGCTAAGGGTTGGAGCTAAGACCTGGAACTAAGGGTTGGAGCTAAGACCTGGAGTTAAGACCTGGAGCTAAGAGCTGGAGCTAAGACCTGGAGCTAAGTGCTGGAGCTAAGAGCTGGAGCTAAGAGCTGGAGCTACGGGTTGGAGCTCCCGAGTAGCGCAGAGGTCTAAGGCGCAGCATCTCACTGCTTAAGGCATCACTACAGACACCCACTTCACTACAGGCATTAACACACACACCAAAGCACACAACAGGCTGACCAATACAAGGGTTGAAAAGTTGGTGGCCACCCGGGCAAATTTGAGGCTTTTTGAGCCTGACAACGAGCCATCCTCAAAAAGGTTGCAAAGTGACAGTGAAGATGAGGCCTTTGAGTCCGATGTTCAAGAGGTGGACATTGAGGAGGTCCAGGGAGAAGACATGGAAGCCTGAGAGGAAGACAACCAAAGCTTTAGTTTCTAGACTATCATTTTACAGAAAATGTTAAATGTTTTTGGGAGATGTGATAAATCATTGGGGATCATTCAATATTCCCTTCTTTTGTTCAGTGAAATCATCCCATGTGAAGAGTCAACTAAAGTTCAATTTGTAACTAAATATTTTTTATTTATTTCTCTTGTCAGGCCCTGACCTTAGAGAGCCGTTTTATTTCTCTATTTGGTTAGGTCAGGGTGTGAGGTGGGGTGGGCATGCTATGTTTCGTTTTTCTATTATTTTGTATTTCTATGTTTTGACCAGGTAGGGTTCTCAATCAGGGACAGCTGTCTATTGTTGTCTCTGATTGGGAACCATACTTAGGTAGCCCTTTTCCCACCTGTCTTTGTGGGAAGTTAACTTTGTTTGTGGCCATGAAGCTTCACGGTTTGTTTTGTATTGTTTATTGTTTTGTCAGTGTCATTTCTAAATAAAAGGAATGTGTACGCTCACCACGCTGCGCTTTGGTCCTCTTCATTCCACGGGCCGTGACAGACCTACCCACCACCAAAGGACCAAGCAGCGTGGTAAGAGGGAGGACTGGACATGGGATGACATCCTGGACGGCAAGGGATCCTGGACATGGGAGGAGATCCTGGCCGGAAAGGATCGCCTGCCGTGGGAGCAGGTAGAAGCAGAGAGGAAGGCAGCTGGAAAAGGGACCCAGTGTTATGAGGGAACGTGGCTAGCAAGGAAGCCCGAGACGGGGAGTTTGGCTGAGTCAGGTTGGAGACCTGAGCCAACTCCCCGTGCTAACCGTGGCGAGCGTCGTACTGGTCAGGCACCGTGTTATACGGTGGAGCGCACGGTGTCTCCATTGCGTGCTCACAGCCCGGTGCGCTACATCCCAGCTCCCCGCATCTGCCGGGCTAGGATGAGCATCCAGCCAGGACGGAAGGTGTCGGCTCAGCGCGCCTGGTCTCCAGTGCGTCTCTTCGGCCCAGGATATCCTGCGCCGGCTCTGCGCACTGTGTCTCCGGTACTTCTTTATAGCCCAGTGCGTCCTGTGCCAGCGCCCCGCATTTGCAGGGCGACGATAACCACCCAGCCAGGACGGGTTGTGCAGGCTCTAAGCTCGAGACCTCCAGTGCGCCTCCACGGCCCAGTGTATCCGGTGCCTCTGCCAAGGACAAAGCCTCCTGTATGTCTCCCCAGCCTGGTGAGTCCTGTGCCTGCTCCCAGAGCCAGGCCTCCTGTGTGTCTCTCCCCTCCAGTGATGATCCAGGGCACGAAGCCTCCAGTGGTGATCCAGGGCACGAAGCCTCCAGTGGTGATCCAGGGCAAGAAGCCTCCAGTGGTGATCCAGGGCATCCAGTGGTGATCCAGGGCAAGAAGCCTCCAGTGGATGATCCAGGGTGATCAGGGCAGAAGCCTCCAGTGGTGATGGGCATCCAGTGGTGATCAGGGCACGAAGCCTCCAGTGGTGATCCAGGGCACGAAGCCTCCAGTGGTGATCCAGGGCAAGAAGCCTCCAGTGGTGATCCAGGGCAAGAAGCCTCCAGTGGTGATCCAGGGCACGAAGCCTCCAACGACGGTCTCCAGTCCGGAGCCTCAAGCAACGTCCTTCAGTCCAGGCTTCCAAGGACGAGCCTCCAGCGACGGTCTCCTGTCCGGATCCTCCAGTGGTGATCCATGGCACGAAGCCTCCATTGAGGAGTCATGGTACGAAGCCTCCAGCGACGGTCTCCAGTCCGGAGCCCCCAGCGATGGCCAGTCCGGAGTCCCCGCAACGAGGGTGCCCAGTGCGGGGCCCGCAACGAGGGTGCACAGTCCAGAGCCCGCAACGAGGGTGCCAGTCCACGGCCCGCAACGAGGGAGCCCAGTCCGGGGTCGGCAACGAGGGTCCCCGATCCGGGGCCCACAACGAGGGTCCCCAGTCTGGGGTCGGTGGCGAGAGTCCCCGCACCAGAGGCACCCCCAAAGCGGGGTGAGCCAGAGGTGGAGCGGGGTCTACGTCCCGCACCAGAGCCTCCACTGCGGATAGATGTTTTGTTTTTGTATGATTTTGTATTTCTATGTCTTGGCCTGGTATGGTTCTGAATCAGGGACAGCTGGCTATCGTTGTCTCTGATTGGGAACCATACTTAGGTAGCCCTTTTCTTCTTCATTCGACGGCCGTTATATCTATTGGAAGGATTTAATCATTTAATAATGTCTACTTATGAGAAGGTCAAATGTTTATATTTCTGTCTCCATATGGTATGGTAAATATATCCAATGCAAAAAAACATCTACAATTAAATGGTATTAAATTTGCATATATTTCCATTAAGTCCCATATATTCCCGTTAATTCCCAAGGAAAGTTTCCAATCCTGAATATTCCCCAAAATGTGCAACCTTAGTTATTTGTGTAAATAAAGTGTTCTGTGTTTTACTTAAGTGTTCTGTTTTAATAATGGGTTATGTATGTATTCACAGACAAAATAAATAAAAATGTTGTATTTTCATTTGAAATAATTAATGAATAAAAACCCAGAGGAGGGCTTTTTAAATCTGCGTACAGTAATATCAAACCATGAGTTTTTTTTTTTTAAATAACAAGGCATATTTCAGTTGTGTAAATGTATTTCTCACTAGCCTAATTACTGAGATGTGAGTTACCTTTTTGCAATTTAGTAAATCAACTCTACAGGGAGCTCACTTAAAGCAAAACAACCCTCATGTAAAAACAACACCAACACACACCAAGATTTTTAAAAAAAATGCAATCACGCTGATAAGCAAATTTTTTTAAATAAATAAATTAAAGCAAATCAATGACCAAACGGTGGACATAAAGGAAACCAAAGGCACTTCCTGTCAACTTGATATTTACAACAAAATCAGGAAATCATTACTGACGTGCATGTGATGGTGTGTACGTGTGTGTGTGTGTGTGTGTGTGAGTGTGGT
The DNA here is from genome assembly GCF_018296145.1 of Oncorhynchus tshawytscha. NCBI lineage: Eukaryota > Metazoa > Chordata > Actinopteri > Salmoniformes > Salmonidae > Oncorhynchus > Oncorhynchus tshawytscha. Next base: position 88,413,218 of record NC_056436.1, on the reverse strand, counting down.
GTGTGTGTGTGTTGAGCTAGTTCTATGGTCAGTGTGAGACAACGTCACATCTCCTGGCCCCTTCCAGAGCAGCAGGCCCTGTTATACTGAGGTGTCTCCTGGCTCCCTACAGAGCAGCAGGCCCGGTTATACTGAGGTGTCTCCTGGCTCCCTACAGAGCAGCAGGCCCGGTTATACTGAGGTGTCTCCTAGCTCCCTCAGAGCAGCAGGCCCGGTTATACTGAGGTGTCTCCTGGCTCCTTACAGAGCAGCAGGCCCGGTTATACTGAGGTGTCTCCTGGCTCCCTACAGAGCAGCAGGCCCTGTTATACTGAGGTGTCTCCTGGCTTCCTACAGAGCAGCAGGCCCGGTTATACTGAGGTGTCTCCTGGCTCCTCAGAGCAGCAGGCCCGGTTATACTGAGGTGTCTCCTGGCTCCCTACAGAGCAGCAGGCCCGGTTATACTGAGGTGTCTCCTGGCTCCCTCAGAGCAGCAGGCCCTGTTATACTGAGGTGTCTCCTGGCTCCCTACAGAGCAGCAGGCCCGGTTATACTGAGGTGTCTCCTGGCTCACTCAGAGCAGCAGGCCCTGTTATACTGAGGTGTCTCCTGGCTCCTCAGAGCAGCAGGCCCAGTTATACTGAGGTGTCTCCTGGCTCCTTACAGGCAGCAGGCCCGGTTATACTGAGGTGTCTCCTGGCTCCCTACAGAGCAGCAGGCCCTGTTATACTGAGGTGTCTCCTGGCTTCCTACAGAGCAGCAGGCCCGGTTATACTGAGGTGTCTCCTGGCTCAGAGCAGCAGGCCCGGTTATACTGAGGTGTCTCCTGGCTCCCTACAGAGCAGCAGGCCCGGTTATACTGAGGTGTCTCCTGGCTCCCTCAGAGCAGCTGGCCCGGTTATACTGAGGTGTCTCCTGGCTCCCTACAGAGCAGCAGGCCCGGTTATACTGAGGTGTCTCCTGGCTCACTCAGAGCAGCAGGCCCTGTTATACTGAGGTGTCTCCTGGCTCCTCAGAGCAGCAGGCCCAGTTATACTGAGGTGTCTCCTGGCTCCCTCAGAGCAGCAGGCCCGGTTATACTGCAGTGTCTCCTGGCTCCCTACAGAGCAGCAGGCCCGGTTATACTGAGGTGTCTCCTGGCTCCCTACAGAGCAGCAGGCCCGGTTATACTGAGGTGTCTCCTGGCTCCCTACAGAGCAGCAGGCCCGGTTATACTGAGGTGTCTCCTGGCTCCCTCAGAGCAGCAGGCCCGGTTATACTGAGGTGTCTCCTGGCTCCCTACAGAGCAGCAGGCCCGGTTATACTGAGGTGTCTCCTGGCTCCCTCAGAGCAGCAGGCCCGGTTATACTGAGGTGTCTCCTGGCTCCCTACAGAGCAGCAGGCCCGGTTATACTGAGGTGTCTCCTGGCTCCCTCAGAGCAGCAGGCCCGGTTATACTGAGGTGTCTCCTGGCTCCTTACAGAGCAGCAGGCCCGGTTATACTGAGGTGTCTCCTGGCTCCCTACAGAGCAGCAGGCCCTGTTATACTGAGGTGTCTCCTGGCTTCCTACAGAGCAGCAGGCCCGGTTATACTGAGGTGTCTCCTGGCTCACTCAGAGCAGCAGGCCCGGTTATACTGAGGTGTCTCCTGGCTCCCTACAGAGCAGCAGGCCCGGTTATACTGAGGTGTCTCCTGGCTCCCTCAGAGCAGCTGGCCCGGTTATACTGAGGTGTCTCCTGGCTCCCTACAGAGCAGCAGGCCCGGTTATACTGAGGTGTCTCCTGGCTCACTCAGAGCAGCAGGCCCTGTTATACTGAGGTGTCTCCTGGCTCACTCAGAGCAGCAGGCCCGGTTATACTGCAGTGTCTCCTGGCTCCCTACAGAGCAGCAGGCCCGGTTATACTGAGGTGTCTCCTGGCTCCCAGAGCAGCAGGCCCGGTTATACTGAGGTGTCTCCTGGCTCCCTGCAGAGCAGCAGGCCCGGTTATACTGAGGTGTCTCCTGGCTCCCTACAGAGCAGCAGGCCCGGTTATACTGAGGTGTCTCCTGGCTCCTCCTACAGAGCAGCAGGCCCGGTTATACTGAGGTGTCTCCTGGCTCCCTACAGAGCAGCAGGCCCGGTTATACTGAGGTGTCTCCTGGCTCCCTACAGAGCAGCAGGCCCGGTTATACTGAGGTGTCTCCTGGCTCCCTAGAGAGCAGCAGGCCCGGTTATACTGAGGTGTCTCCTGGCTCCCTACAGAGCAGCAGGCCCGGTTATACTGAGGTGTCTCCTGGCTCCCTACAGAGCAGCAGGCCCGGTTATACTGAGGTGTCTCCTGGCTCCCTACAGAGCAGCAGGCCCTGGTTATACTGAGGTGTCTCCTGGCTCACTCAGAGCAGCAGGCCCTGTTATACTGAGGTGTCTCCTGGCTCACTCAGAGCAGCAGGCCCAGTTATACTGAGGTGTCTCCTGGCTCCTTACAGGGCAGCAGGCCCGGTTATACTGAGGTGTCTCCTGGCTCCCTACAGAGCAGCAGGCCCTGTTATACTGAGGTGTCTCCTGGCTCACTCAGAGCAGCAGGCCCAGTTATACTGAGGTGTCTCCTGGCTCCTTACAGAGCAGCAGGCCCGGTTATACTGAGGTGTCTCCTGGCTCCCTACAGAGCAGCAGGCCCTGTTATACTGAGGTGTCTCCTGGCTCCTACAGAGCAGCAGGCCCGGTTATACTGAGGTGTCTCCTGGCTCCCTCAGAGCAGCAGGCCCGGTTATACTGAGGTGTCTCCTGGCTCCCTACAGAGCAGCAGGCCCGGTTATACTGAGGTGTCTCCTGGCTCCCTCAGAGCAGCAGGCCCGGTTATACTGAGGTGTCTCCTGGCTCCCTACAGAGCAGCAGGCCCGGTTATACTGAGGTGTCTCCTGGCTCCTCAGAGCAGCAGGCCCTGTTATACTGAGGTGTCTCCTGGCTCCTCAGAGCAGCAGGCCCGGTTATACTGAGGTGTCTCCTGGCTCCCTCAGAGCAGCAGGCCCGGTTATACTGAGTGTCTCCTGGCTCCCTACAGAGCAGCAGGCCCGGTTATACTGAGGTGTCTCCTGGCTCCCTACAGAGCAGCAGGCCCGGTTATACTGAGGTGTCTCCTGGCTCCCTACAGAGCAGCAGGCCCGGTTATACTGAGGTGTCTCCTGGCTCCCTCAGAGCAGCAGGCCCGGTTATACTGAGGTGTCTCCTGGCTCCCTACAGAGCAGCAGGCCCGGTTATACTGAGGTGTCTCCTGGCTCCCTCAGAGCAGCAGGCCCGGTTATACTGAGGTGTCTCCTGGCTCCCTACAGAGCAGCAGGCCCGGTTATACTGAGGTGTCTCCTGGCTCCCTCAGAGCAGCAGGCCCGGTTATACTGAGGTGTCTCCTGGCTCCCTACAGAGCAGCAGGCCCGGTTATACTGAGGTGTCTCCTGGCTCCCTACAGAGCAGCAGGCCCTGTTATACTGAGGTGTCTCCTGGCTTCCTACAGAGCAGCAGGCCCGGTTATACTGAGGTGTCTCCTGGCTCACTCAGAGCAGCAGGCCCGGTTATACTGAGGTGTCTCCTGGCTCCCTACAGAGCAGCAGGCCCGGTTATACTGAGGTGTCTCCTGGCTCCCTCAGAGCAGCAGGCCCGGTTATACTGAGGTGTCTCCTGGCTCCCTACAGAGCAGCAGGCCCGGTTATACTGAGGTGTCTCCTGGCTCACTCAGAGCAGCAGGCCCTGTTATACTGAGGTGTCTCCTGGCTCCTCAGAGCAGCAGGCCCGGTTATACTGAGTGTCTCCTGGCTCCCTACAGAGCAGCAGGCCCGGTTATACTGAGGTGTCTCCTGGCTCCCTACAGAGCAGCAGGCCCGGTTATACTGAGGTGTCTCCTGGCTCCCTGCAGAGCAGCAGGCCCGGTTATACTGAGGTGTCTCCTGGCTCCCTACAGAGCAGCAGGCCCGGTTATACTGAGGTGTCTCCTGGCTCCCTACAGAGCAGCAGGCCCGGTTATACTGAGGTGTCTCCTGGCTCCCTACAGAGCAGCAGGCCCGGTTATACTGAGGTGTCTCCTGGCTCCCTAGAGAGCAGCAGGCCCGGTTATACTGAGGTGTCTCCTGGCTCCCTACAGAGCAGCAGGCCCGGTTATACTGAGGTGTCTCCTGGCTCCCTCAGAGCAGCTGGCCCGGTTATACTGAGGTGTCTCCTGGCTCCCTACAGAGCAGCAGGCCCGGTTATACTGAGGTGTCTCCTGGCTCACTCAGAGCAGCAGGCCCTGTTATACTGAGGTGTCTCCTGGCTCCTCAGAGCAGCAGGCCCAGTTATACTGAGGTGTCTCCTGGCTCCTTACAGGGCAGCAGGCCCGGTTATACTGAGGTGTCTCCTGGCTCCCTACAGAGCAGCAGGCCCTGTTATACTGAGGTGTCTCCTGGCTCCTACAGAGCAGCAGGCCCGGTTATACTGAGGTGTCTCCTGGCTCACTCAGAGCAGCAGGCCCGGTTATACTGAGGTGTCTCCTGGCTCCCTACAGAGCAGCAGGCCCGGTTATACTGAGGTGTCTCCTGGCTCCCTCAGAGCAGCTGGCCCGGTTATACTGAGGTGTCTCCTGGCTCCCTACAGAGCAGCAGGCCCGGTTATACTGAGGTGTCTCCTGGCTCACTCAGAGCAGCAGGCCCTGTTATACTGAGGTGTCTCCTGGCTCACTCAGAGCAGCAGGCCCAGTTATACTGAGGTGTCTCCTGGCTCCCTACAGAGCAGCAGGCCCGGTTATACTGCAGTGTCTCCTGGCTCCCTACAGAGCAGCAGGCCCGGTTATACTGAGGTGTCTCCTGGCTCCCTACAGAGCAGCAGGCCCGGTTATACTGAGGTGTCTCCTGGCTCCCTACAGAGCAGCAGGCCCGGTTATACTGAGGTGTCTCCTGGCTCCCTCAGAGCAGCAGGCCCGGTTATACTGAGGTGTCTCCTGGCTCCCTACAGAGCAGCAGGCCCGGTTATACTGAGGTGTCTCCTGGCTCCTCAGAGCAGCAGGCCCGGTTATACTGAGGTGTCTCCTGGCTCCTTACAGAGCAGCAGGCCCGGTTATACTGAGGTGTCTCCTGGCTCCCTACAGAGCAGCAGGCCCTGTTATACTGAGGTGTCTCCTGGCTTCCTACAGAGCAGCAGGCCCGGTTATACTGAGGTGTCTCCTGGCTCACTCAGAGCAGCAGGCCCGGTTATACTGAGGTGTCTCCTGGCTCCCTACAGAGCAGCAGGCCCGGTTATACTGAGGTGTCTCCTGGCTCCCTACAGAGCAGCAGGCCCGGTTATACTGAGGTGTCTCCTGGCTCCCTACAGAGCAGCAGGCCCGGTTATACTGAGGTGTCTCCTGGCTCACTCAGAGTGCAGGCCCTGTTATACTGAGGTGTCTCCTGGCTCACTCAGAGCAGCAGGCCCGGTTATACTGCAGTGTCTCCTGGCTCCCTACAGAGCAGCAGGCCCGGTTATACTGAGGTGTCTCCTGGCTCCCTACAGAGCAGCAGGCCCGGTTATACTGAGGTGTCTCCTGGCTCACTCAGAGCAGCAGGCCCGGTTATACTGAGGTGTCTCCTGGCTCCCTACAGAGCAGCAGGCCCGGTTATACTGAGGTGTCTCCTGGCTCCCTGCAGAGCAGCAGGCCCGGTTATACTGAGGTGTCTCCTGGCTCCCTACAGAGCAGCAGGCCCGGTTATACTGAGGTGTCTCCTGGCTCCTACAGAGCAGCAGGCCCGGTTATACTGAGGTGTCTCCTGGCTCCCTCAGAGCAGCAGGCCCGGTTATACTGAGGTGTCTCCTGGCTCCCTACAGAGCAGCAGGCCCGGTTATACTGAGGTGTCTCCTGGCTCCCTACAGAGCAGCAGGCCCGGTTATACTGAGGTGTCTCCTGGCTCCCTCAGAGCAGCTGGCCCGGTTATACTGAGGTGTCTCCTGGCTCCCTACAGAGCAGCAGGCCCGGTTATACTGAGGTGTCTCCTGGCTCACTCAGAGCAGCAGGCCCTGTTATACTGAGGTGTCTCCTGGCTCACTCAGAGCAGCAGGCCCAGTTATACTGAGGTGTCTCCTGGCTCCTTACAGAGCAGCAGGCCCGGTTATACTGAGGTGTCTCCTGGCTCCCTACAGAGCAGCAGGCCCTGTTATACTGAGGTGTCTCCTGGCTTCCTACAGAGCAGCAGGCCCGGTTATACTGAGGTGTCTCCTGGCTCACTCAGAGCAGCAGGCCCGGTTATACTGAGGTGTCTCCTGGCTCCCTACAGAGCAGCAGGCCCGGTTATACTGAGGTGTCTCCTGGCTCCCTCAGAGCAGCTGGCCCGGTTATACTGAGGTGTCTCCTGGCTCCCTACAGAGCAGCAGGCCCGGTTATACTGAGGTGTCTCCTGGCTCACTCAGAGCAGCAGGCCCTGTTATACTGAGGTGTCTCCTGGCTCACTCAGAGCAGCAGGCCCGGTTATACTGCAGTGTCTCCTGGCTCCCTACAGAGCAGCAGGCCCGGTTATACTGAGGTGTCTCCTGGCTCCCTACAGAGCAGCAGGCCCGGTTATACTGAGGTGTCTCCTGGCTCACTCAGAGCAGCAGGCCCGGTTATACTGAGGTGTCTCCTGGCTCCCTACAGAGCAGCAGGCCCGGTTATACTGAGGTGTCTCCTGGCTCCCTGCAGAGCAGCAGGCCCGGTTATACTGAGGTGTCTCCTGGCTCCCTACAGAGCAGCAGGCTCGGTTATACTGAGGTGTCTCCTGGCTCCCTACAGAGCAGCAGGCCCGGTTATACTGAGGTGTCTCCTGGCTCCCTACAGAGCAGCAGGCCCGGTTATACTGAGGTGTCTCCTGGCTCCCTAGAGAGCAGCAGGCCCGGTTATACTGAGGTGTCTCCTGGCTCCCTACAGAGCAGCAGGCCCGGTTATACTGAGGTGTCTCCTGGCTCCCTCAGAGCAGCTGGCCCGGTTATACTGAGGTGTCTCCTGGCTCCCTACAGAGCAGCAGGCCCGGTTATACTGAGGTGTCTCCTGGCTCACTCAGAGCAGCAGGCCCTGTTATACTGAGGTGTCTCCTGGCTCACTCAGAGCAGCAGGCCCAGTTATACTGAGGTGTCTCCTGGCTCCTTACAGGGCAGCAGGCCCGGTTATACTGAGGTGTCTCCTGGCTCCCTACAGAGCAGCAGGCCCTGTTATACTGAGGTGTCTCCTGGCTTCCTACAGAGCAGCAGGCCCGGTTATACTGAGGTGTCTCCTGGCTCACTCAGAGCAGCAGGCCCGGTTATACTGAGGTGTCTCCTGGCTCCCTACAGAGCAGCAGGCCCGGTTATACTGAGGTGTCTCCTGGCTCCCTCAGAGCAGCTGGCCCGGTTATACTGAGGTGTCTCCTGGCTCCCTACAGAGCAGCAGGCCCGGTTATACTGAGGTGTCTCCTGGCTCACTCAGAGCAGCAGGCCCGGTTATACTGAGGTGTCTCCTGGCTCCCTCAGAGCAGCTGGCCCGGTTATACTGAGGTGTCTCCTGGCTCCCTACAGAGCAGCAGGCCCGGTTATACTGAGGTGTCTCCTGGCTCCTCAGAGCAGCAGGCCCGGTTATACTGAGGTGTCTCCTGGCTCCCTACAGAGCAGCAGGCCCTGTTATACTGAGGTGTCTCCTGGCTTCCTACAGAGCAGCAGGCCCGGTTATACTGAGGTGTCTCCTGGCTCACTCAGAGCAGCAGGCCCGGTTATACTGAGGTGTCTCCTGGCTCCCTACAGAGCAGCAGGCCCGGTTATACTGAGGTGTCTCCTGGCTCCCTCAGAGCAGCTGGCCCGGTTATACTGAGGTGTCTCCTGGCTCCCTACAGAGCAGCAGGCCCGGTTATACTGAGGTGTCTCCTGGCTCACTCAGAGCAGCAGGCCCTGTTATACTGAGGTGTCTCCTGGCTCACTCAGAGCAGCAGGCCCGGTTATACTGCAGTGTCTCCTGGCTCCCTACAGAGCAGCAGGCCCGGTTATACTGAGGTGTCTCCTGGCTCCCTACAGAGCAGCAGGCCCGGTTATACTGAGGTGTCTCCTGGCTCACTCAGAGCAGCAGGCCCGGTTATACTGAGGTGTCTCCTGGCTCCCTACAGAGCAGCAGGCCCGGTTATACTGAGGTGTCTCCTGGCTCCCTGCAGAGCAGCAGGCCCGGTTATACTGAGGTGTCTCCTGGCTCCCTACAGAGCAGCAGGCCCGGTTATACTGAGGTGTCTCCTGGCTCCTACAGAGCAGCAGGCCCGGTTATACTGAGGTGTCTCCTGGCTCCCTACAGAGCAGCAGGCCCGGTTATACTGAGGTGTCTCCTGGCTCCCTAGAGAGCAGCAGGCCCGGTTATACTGAGGTGTCTCCTGGCTCCCTACATAGCAGCAGGCCCGGTTATACTGAGGTGTCTCCTGGCTCCCTGCAGAGCAGCAGGCCCGGTTATACTGAGGTGTCTCCTGGCTCCCTACAGAGCAGCAGGCCCGGTTATACTGAGGTGTCTCCTGGCTCCCTACAGAGCAGCAGGCCCGGTTATACTGAGGTGTCTCCTGGCTCCCTACAGAGCAGCAGGCCCGGTTATACTGAGGTGTCTCCTGGCTCCCTACAGAGCAGCAGGCCAGGTTATACTGAGGTGTCTCCTGGCTCCCTGCAGAGCAGCAGGCCCGGTTATACTGAGGTGTCTCCTGGCTCACTACAGAGCAGCAGGCCCTGTTATACTGAGGTGTTTCCTGGCTCCCTACAGAGCAGCAGGCCCTGTTATACTGAGGTGTCTCCTGGCTCCTGGTGACAAAGCTGTTTCCTTTATGTCCACCGATTGGTCATTGAGACCAGGAGGGGGTGGAGGACCTGGGAGAGACCAGGAGGGGGTGGAGGTTTGAGAATGTCTCCTGCATTGTGAGGCATGCAGACCTGGGAGAGACCAGGAGGGAGTGGAGGATGTCTCCTGCATCGTGATGGATGTAGATCTGGGAGAGACCAGGAGGATGGATGGAGGGGGGAGAGGGTGAGAGGTTTTGGGGAAGTAGAGAAAAGAACAAAGCAGGATGGAATGATGATGGAGCTTCCTGTAGTAGTGTTTTGGTGATGTCATGTCTTTCGGTAGGAATTATGTCTCCTCTGCAGTTTTTGTGTTATATTAGGTCTATGTTTTTTTCATTTTCACTGATCATCTACAACCATCTGCTAGCCATAATTTGCCTTTTAAATGATAATGGTAAATAATGTTGAGAAACAACATTAGAGCAAAACTATTCTTTACGTTCTGAAACATCTTGACAGATATCAGATCAGCAAGAGGACAACAACATATGATTCATATCACCACTTCATATATTTGAATTGTTTTTCAACTGAATTAATAAGGGCTTAACTATTTATTCATTGTTCCTCCATAACTAATCAGTAATTCATAATGTAATGAAGTTTCTATTTTAGCCTTATTTTGAGCATTAAAACATTTTCAATTGATCAGTGCCTTTGATCTGAAACAGATGTGATAGTAATCTCCCAACAGAAGAATCAGACAGCAAACTGTGTTGTGCAGACCTCTCCTCCTCTCCTCCTCTCCTCCTTTCCTCAGCTCCTCTCCTCCTCTCCTCCTCTACTCAGTTCCTTCTCTCCCCCGCTCCTCCTCTCCTCCTCTCCTCTCCTCTCCTCCTCTCCTCATTTCCTCAGCTCCTCTCCTCCTTTCCTCAGCTCCTCTCCTCCTCTCCTCCTTCTCTCCTCCTCTCCTCCTTCTCTACTCCTCTCCTCCTCCTCTCCTCCTCTACTCAGTTTCTTCTCTCCCCGCTCCTCCTCTCCTCCTCTCCTCTCCTCTCCTCTCCTCCTCCTCCTCCTTTCCTCAGCTCCTCTCCTCCTTTCCTCAGCTTCTCTCCTCCTCTCCTCTTCTACTCCTTCTCTCCTCCTCTCCTCCTTCTCCCTCTCCTCTCCTCCTCCTCTCCTCCTCTACTCAGTTCCTTCTCTCCCCCGCTCCTCCTCTCCTCCTCTCCCCTCCTCCTCTCCTCCTTTCCTCAGCTCCTCTCCTCCTTTCCTAAGCTCCTCTCCTCCTCTCCTCCTTCTCTCCTCCTCTCCTCCTCCTCTCCTCCTCTCTACTCAGTTCCTTCTCTCTCCCGCTCCTCCTCTCCTCCTCTCCTCTCCTCTCCTCCTCTCCTCCTTTCCTCAGCTCCTCTCCTCCTCTCCTCATCTCCTCAGCTCCTCTTCTCCTCTCCTCCTCTCCTCCTTCTCTCCTCCGCTCCTCCTCCTCTACTCAGTTCCTTCTCTCCTCTGCTCCTCCGTGCCCCGGCTACTCCTCTCCTCCTCTCCTCCTCTCCTTTCCTCCTCTCTGCCTTCTCTCCTCCTCTCCTCAGTTCCTTCTCTCCTCCACAGCTCCTCTCCTCCTCACCTCCTCACCTTATCTCCTCCTCTCCTCAGTTCCTCCTCTCCTCTTCCTGTCCTCCTCCTCTCCTCCTCTCCTCAGTTCCTTCTCTCCTCCGCTCCTCCTCTCCACCTCTCCTTCTCCTCTCCTCCTCTCCGCAGTTCCTTCTCTCCTCAGTTCCTCCTCTCCTCCTCTCCTTCTCCTCTCCTCCTCTCCGCAGTTCCTTCTCTCCTCCGCTCCTCCTCTCCTTCTCTCCTCAGTTCCTCCTCTCCTCCTCTCCTCAGCTCCTCTCCTCTTCTAATCCTCTCCTCTCCTCCTCCCCTCCGCTCCTCCTCTCCTTCTCACCTCAGTTCCTCCTCTCCTCAGTTCCTCCTCTCCTCCTCTCCTTCTCTCCTCAGGTCCTCCTCTCATCCTCTCCTTCCTCCTCTCCTCCTCTCCTTCTCTCCTGTTCCTCCTCTCCTCCTCTCCTCAGTTCCTTCTCTCCTCCGCTCCTCCTCTCCTTCTCTCCTCAGTTCCTCCTCTCCTCTCCTCCTCTCCTCTCCTCCTCTACTCTCCTCCACTCCTCCTCTCCTCCTATCCTCAGTTCCTCCTCTCCTTCTCTCCTCAGTTCCTCTTCTCCTCTTCTCCTCCTCTCCTCCTCTCCTCAGTTCCTCCTCTCCTCTCCTCCTCTCCTTCTCTCCTCAGTGCATCCTCTCCTCCCCTCTCCTCCTCTCCTCCTCTCCTATCCTCCTCTCCTCCGCTCCTCCTTTCCTCCTCTCCTTCTCTCCTCAGTGCCTCCTCTCCTCTCCTCAGTTCCTCCTCTCCTCTGCTCCTCCTCTCCTTCTCTCCTCAGTGCCTTCTCTCCTCAGTTCCTCCTCTCCTCTCCGCTCCGCCTCGCCTCCTCTCCTCTCCTCCTCTCCTCCTCTTCTCCTTCTCTCCTCAGTACTTCCTCTCATCCTCTCCTCCTCTCCTCCTCTCCCCTTCTCCTCCTTTCCTCCTCTCCTCTCCTCTCCTTTTCTCCTCAGTTCCTCCTCTCCTCTCCATTCCTCTCATTCTCCTCCTCTTCTTCTCCTCCTCTCCTCTCTTCCCCTCTCCTCTTCTCCTCCTCTCCTCTCCCCACCCCTCCTCTCCTCTCCTCTCCTCTCCTCTGCTATCCTCTCCTCTCCTCTCCTCTTCTCCTCCTCTCCTCTCCCCACCCCTCCTCTCCTCTCCTCTCCTCTCCTCTGCTATCCTCTCCTCTCCTCTTCTCCTCCTCTCCTCTCCCGACCCCTCCTCTCCTCTCCTCTCCTCTGCTATCCTCTCCTCTCCTCTCCTCTCCTCTCCTCTCCTCTCCTCTCCTCTCCTCTCCTCTCCTCTCCCACCTCCCTCCCTCTCCTCTCCTCTGCTAGCCTCTCCTCTCCTCCTCCTCTCCCCACCCCTCTCACTCTCCTCTCCCTCTCCTCTCCTCTCCTCTCCTCTCCTCCTCTCCTCTCCTCTCCTCTCCTCTCCTCTCCTCTCCTCTCCTCTGCTATCCTCTCCTCTCTTCCCCTCTCCTCTTCTCCTCCTCTCCTCTCCCCACCCCTCCTCTCCTCTGCCCTCCTCTCCTCTCCTCTCCTCTTCACCTCCTCTCCTCTCTTCCCCTCTCCTCTTCTCCATCTGTCCTCTCCCCACCCCTCCTCTCCTCTCCTCTCCTCTTCTCCTCCTCTCCTCTCCCCACCCCTCCTCTCCTCTCCCTCTCCTCTCCTCTGCTATCCTCTCCTCTCCTCTCCCCACCCCTCCTCTCCTCTCCCCACCCCTCCTCTCCCCACCCCTCCTCTCTCCTCCTCTCCTCAGCTCCTCTTCTCCTCTCCTCCTCTCCTCCTTCTCTCCTCTGCTCCTCCTCCTCTACTCAGTTCCTTCTCTCCTCTGCTCCTCCGTGCCCCGGCTACTCCTATCCTCCTCTCCTCCTCTCCTTGCCTCCTCTCCGCCTTCTCTCCTCCTCTCCTCAGAGCCTTCTCTCCTCCACAGCTCCTCTCCTCCTCAATTCCTCCTCTCCTCCTCACCTCCTCACCTTATCTCCTCCTCTCCTCAGTTCCTCCTCTCCTCTTCCTCTCCTCCTCCTCTCCTCCTCTCCTCAGTTCCTTCTCTCCTCCGCTCCTCCTCTCCACCTCTACTTCTCCTCTCCTCCTCTCCGCAGTTCCTTCTCTCCTCCGCTCCTCCTCTCCTTCTCTCCTCAGTTCCTCCTCTCCTCCTCTCCTCAGCTCCGTTCCTCCTCCTCTCCTCAGTTCCTTCTCTCCTCCGCCCCCTCTCCTCCTCTCCTCAGCTCCTCTCCTCTTCTACTCCTCTCCTCTCCTCCTCCCCTCCGCTCCTCCTCTCCTTCTCACCTCAGTTCCTCCTCTCATCCTCTCCTTCCTCCTCTCCTCCTCTCCTTCTCTCCTCAGTTCCTCCTCTCCTCCTCTACTCAGTTCCTTCTCTCCTCCGCTCCTCCTCTCCTTCTCTCCTCAGTTCCTCCTCTCCTCTCCTCCTCTCCTCTCCTCCTCTACTCTCCTCCAGTCCTCCTCTCCTCCTCTCCTCAGTTCCTCCTCTCCTTCTCTCCTCAGTTCCTCTTCTCCTCTTCTCCTCCTCTCCTCCTCTCCTCAGTTCCTCCTCTCCTCTCCTCCTCTCCTTCTCTCCTCAGTGCATCCTCTCCTCCCCTCTCCTCCTCTCCTCCTCTCCTATCCTCCTCTCCTCCGCTCCTCCTTTCCTCCTCTCCTTCTCTCCTCAGTGCCTCCTCTCCTCTCCTCAGTTCCTCCTCTCCTCTGCTCCTCCTCTCCTTCTCTCCTCAGTGCCTTCTCTCCTCAGTTCCTCCTCTCCTCTCCTTTCCTCTCATTCTCCTCCTCTCCTTCTCCTCCTCTCCTCTCCCCACCCCTCCTCTCCCCACCCCTCCTCTCCTCTCCTCTCCTCTGCCCTCCTCTCCTCTCCTCTTCACCTCCTCTCCTCTCTTCCCCTCTCCTCTTCTCCTCCTCTCCTCTCCCCACCCCTCCTCTCCTCTCCTCTCCTCTCCTCTTCTCCTCCTCTCCTCTCCCCACCCCTCCTCTCCTCTCCTCTCCTCTCCTCTCCTCTCCTCTCCTCTGCTATCCTCTCCTCTCCTCTCCCCACCCCTCCTCTCCTCTCCTCTCCCCCCCCACCCCACCCCTCCTCTCCTCTCCTCTCCTCTCCTCTGCTATCCTCTCCTCTTCTCTCCTCTCCTCTCTCTCCTCTCCTCTGCTATCCTCTCCTCTCCTCTCTTCCCCTCTCCTCTTCTCCTCATCCCCTCTCCCCACCCCTCCTCTCCTATCCTCTACTCTCCTCTCCTCTCCTCTCCTCTCCTCCTCACCTCCTCTCCTCTCCTCTCCTCTTCAACTCCTCTCCTCTCCTCTCCCCACCCCTCCTCTCCTCTCCTCTCCTCTGCTATCCTCTCCTCTCCTCTTCACCTCCTCTCCTCTCCTATCCTCTCCTCTCCTCTCCTCATTTCCTCCTCTCCTCTCCTCTCCTCTCCTCTCTTCTCTTCTCCTCTCCTCTCCTCTCCTCTGCTATCCTCTCCTCTCCTCTCCTCTCTCCTCTCCTCTCCTCTCCTCTCTCCTCTCCTCTGCTCTCCTCTCCTCTCCCCACCCCTCCTCTCTTCTCCTCTCCTCTGCTCTCCTCTCCTCTCCTCTCCTCTCCTCTCCTCTCCTCTCCTCTCCTCTCCTCTCCTCTCCTCTCCTCTCCTCTCCCCTCCTCTCCTTTCCTCTGCTATCCTCTCCTCTCCTCTCCTTTCATCCTCTCCTCTCCTCTCCTCTCCTCTCCTCTCCTCTCCTCTCCTCTCCTCTCCTCTCCTCTCCTCTCCTCTCCTCTCCTCTCCTCTCCCTCCCCACCCCTCCTCTCTTCTCCTCTCCTCTGCTATCCTCTCCTCTGCTATCCTCTCCTCTCCTCTCCCCACCCCTCCCCTCCTCTCCTTCTCTCCTCAGTGCCTCCTCTCCTCTCCTCAGTTCCTCCTCTCCTCTGCTCCTCCTCTCCTTCTCTCCTCAGTGCCTTCTCTCCTCAGTTCCTCCTCTCCTCTCCTTTCCTCTCATTCTCCTCCTCTCCTTCTCCTCCTCTCCTCTCCCCACCCCTCCTCTCCCCACCCCTCCTCTCCTCTTCTCTGCCCTCCTCTCCTCTCCTCTTCACCTCCTCTCCTCTCTTCCCCTCTCCTCTTCTCCTCCTCTCCTCTCCCCACCCCTCCTCTCCTCTCCTCTCCTCTCCTTTCTCCTCCTCTCCTCTCCCCACCCCTCCTCTCCTCTCCTCTCCTCTCCTCTCCTCTCCTCTCCTCTCCTCTCCTCTCCTCTCCTCTCCTCTCCTCTCCTCTGCTATCCTCTCCTCTCCTCTCCCCACCCCTCCTCTCCTCTCCTCTCCCCACCCCTCCTCTCCTCTCCTCTCCTCTCCTCTGCTATCCTCTCCTCTTCTCTCCTCTCCTCTCCTCTCCTCTGCTATCCTCTCCTCTCCTCTCTTCCCCTCTCCTCTTCTCCTCATCCCCTCTCCCCACCCCTCCTCTCCTATCCTCTCCTCTCCTCTGCTATCCTCTCCTCTCCTCTCCCCACCCCTCCTCTCCTCTCCTCTCCTCTCCTCTCCTCTCCTCTCCTCTCCTCTCCTCTCCTCTCCTCTCCTCTTCACCTCCTCTCCTCTCCTCTCCTCTTCAACTCCTCTCCTCTCCTCTCCCCACCCCTCCTCTCCTCTCCTCTCCTCTCCTCTCCTCTGCTATCCTCTCCTCTCCTCTTCACCTCCTCTCCTCTCCTATCCTCTCCTCTCCTCTCCTCTCCTCATTTCCTCCTCTCCTCTCCTCTCCTCTCTTCTCCTCTCTCTCCTCTCCTCTCCCTCTCCTCTGCTATCCTCTCCTCTGCTATCCTCTCCTCTCCTCTCCTCTCCTCTCCTCTCCTCTCCTCTGCTCTCTCTCTCTCCCTCTCCTCTCCTCTCCTCCTCTCCTCTCCTCTGCTCTCCTCTCCTCTCCTCTCCTCTCCTCTTCACCTCCTCTGCCCTCTCCTCTCCTCTTCAACTCCTCTCCTCTCCTCTCCTCTCCTCTCCTCTCCTCTCCTCTCCTTTCCTCTGCTATCCTCTCCTCTCCTCTCCTTTCATCCCTCTCCTCTCCTCTCCTCTCCTCTCCTCTCCTCTCCTCTCCTCTCCTCTCCCTCTCCTCTCCTCTCCTCTCCTATATCTCCTCCTCCTCTCTAAATCCTCTCCTCTCCTCTCCTCTGCTATCCTCTCCTCTCCTCTCCCCTCTCCTCTCCTCTCCTCTCCTCTCCCTCTCCTCTCTCTAATCTCCTCCTCTCCTCTCCACTCCTCTCCTCTCCTCTCCTCTCCCCCACCCCTCCTCTCTTCTCCTCTCCTCTGCTATCCCTCTCCTCTGCTATCCTCTCCTCTCCTCTCCCCACCCCTCCTCTCCTCTCCTCTCTCTCTGCTATCCTCTCCTCTGCTATCCTCTCTCCTCTCCTCTCCTCTCCCCACCCCTCTCCTCTCCTCTCCTCTCCTCTCCTCTCCTCTCCTCTCCTCTCCTCTCCCTCTCCTCTCCCTCCTCCTCTCCTCTCCTCTCCTCTCCTCTCCTCTCTCCTCTCCTCTCCTTTCCTTTCCTCTCCTTTCCTCTCCTCTCCTCTCCTCTCCTCTCCTCTCCTCTCCTCTCCTCTCCTTTCCTTTCCTCTCCTCTCCTCTCCTCTCCCCACCCCTCCTCTCCTGCTAGATTCACATCTCAGACTCTCCTCTCCTCTCCTCTCCTCTCCTCTCCTCTCCTCTCCTCTGCTATCCTCTCCTCTCCTCTGTATTGATGAGTGAATAGATGAGATCAAGTTGCTACACCATCTCTGAGAAAAACAACAGGAGACACAAGGATCATATTAATATTTGATGCCTTTACATTCTGAACATGCAACAGGGTGAGAAGAGGCACAGACTGAGGGAAAAAGAAGAAAGGGGGGTTACTCCCCCTGATCACCCCTCTCTCCAGTCCCTCCTTCCAGTCCCACGGTCTAGTCAACCTCTCTCCAGTCCCTCCCTCCAGTCCCTCTCTCCAGTCCCTCCCCCCAGTCCCTGATCACCCCTCCCCCATTCCCTGATCACCACTCTCTACAGTCCCTCCCTCCAGTCCCTCCCTCCAGTCCCTCTATCCAGTCCCTCTATCCAGTGCCTCCCTCCAGTCCCTCCCTCCATTCCCTCTATCCAGTCCCTCTATCCAGTCCCTCCCTCCAGTCCCTCTCTCAAGTCCCTCCCTCCAGTCCCTCCCTCCAGTCCCTCCCTCCAGTCCCTCTATCCAGTCCCTCCCTCCAGTCCCTCTATCCAGTCCCTCCCTCCAGTCCCTCTCTCAAGTCCCTCCCTCCAGTCCCTCCCTCCAGTCCCTCCCTCCAGTCCCTCCCTCCAGTCCCTCCCTCCAGTCCCTCCCTCCAGTCCCTCCCTCCAGTCCCTCTATCCAGTCCCTCTATCCAGTGCCTCCCTCCAGTCCCTCCCTCCATTCCCTCTATCCAGTCCCTCTATCCAGTCCCTCCCTCCAGTCCCTCCCTCCAGTCCCTCTATCCAGTCCCTCCCTCCAGTCCCTCCCTCCAGTCCCTCTATCCAGTCCCTCCCTCCAGTCCCTCTATCCAGTCCCTCCCTCCAGTCCCTCTATCCAATCCCTCCCTCCTATCCCTCTCTCAAGTCCCTCCCTCCAGTCCCTCTCTCCAGTCCCTCCCTCAAGTCCCTCCCAGTACCTCCCTCTATCCTCCCTCTACCCTCCCAGTACCTCCCTCTACCCTCCCTCTACCCTCCCAGTACCTCCCTCTACCCTCCCTCTACCCTCCCAGTACCTCCCTCTACCCTCCCAGTACCTCCCTCTACCCTCCCAGTACCTCCCTCTACACTCCCTCTATCCTCCCAGTACCTCCCTCTACCCTCCCAGTGCCTCCCTCTACCCTCCCAGTGCCTCTCTCTACCCTCCCATTACCTCCCCCTACCCTCCCTCTACCCTCCCAGTACCTCCCTCTACCCTCCAGGTACCTCTCATTACCCTCCCTCTACCCTCCCAGTACCTCCCTCTACCCTCCCAGTACCTCCATCTATCCTCCCAGTACCTCCCTCCAGTCCCTCCCTCCAGTCCCTCTATCCAGTCCCTCCCTCCAGTCCCTCTATCCAGTCCCTCCCTCCAGTCCCTCTATCCAATCCCTCCCTCCTGTCCCTCTCTCAAGTCCCTCCCTCCAGTCCCTCTCTCCAGTCCCTCCCTCAAGTCCCTCCCAGTACCTCCCTCTATCCTCCCTCTACCCTCCCAGTACCTCCCTCTACCCTCCCAGTACCTCCCTCTACCCTCCCAGTACCTCCCTCTACCCTCCCTCTATCCTCCCAGTATCCTCCCTCCCTCTACCCTCCCAGTGCCTCCCTCTACCCTCCCAGTGCCTCTCTCTGCCCTCCCATTACCTCCCCCTACCCTCCCTCTACCCTCCCAGTGCCTCCCTCTACCCTCCCAGTGCCTCTCTCTACCCTCCCATTACCTCCCCCTACCCTCCCTCTACCCTCCCAGTACCTCCATCTATCCTCCCAGTACCTCTCCCTACCCTCCCAGTACCTCTCTCTACCCTCCCTCGACCCTCCCACTACCTCCCTCTACCCTCCCAGTACCCTCCCAGTACCTCTCTCTACACTCCAGTACCTCTCCCTACCCTCCCAGTACCTCCCTCTACCCTCCCAGTACCTCCCTCTATCCTCCAGTACCTCCCTCTACCCTCCCAGTACCTCCCTCTATCCTCCCAGTACCTCCCTCTACCCTCCCAGTACCTCCCATTATCCTCCCAGTACCTCCCTCTACCCTCCCAGTACCTCCCTCTATCCTCCCAGTACCTCCCTCTACCCTCCCAGTACGTCCCTCTATCCTCCCAGTACCTCCCTCTACCCTCCCAGTACCTCCCTCTACCCTCCCACTACCTCCCTCTACCCTCCCAGTACCCTCCCAGTACCTCCCTCTACCCTCCCAGTACCTCCCTCTATCCTCCCAGTACCTCCCTCTACCCTCCCAGTACCTCCCTCTATCCTCCCAGTACCTCCCTCTACCCTCCCAGTACCTCCCTCTATCCTCCCAGTACCTCTCTCTACCCTCCCAGTACCTCCCTCTGCCCTCCCAGTACCTCCCTCTGCCCTCCCTCTACCCTCCCAGTACCTCCCTCTACCCTCCCAGTGCCTCCCTCTGCCCTCCCAGTACCTCCCTCTACATCCTCTACCCTCCCAGTACTCCCTCTACTCCCTCTACCCTCCCAGTACCTCCCTCTACCCTCCCAGTACCTCCCTCTACCCTCCCAGTGCCTCTCTCTACACTCCTCTACCCTCCCAGTACCTCCCTCTACCCTCCAGGTACCTCTCATTACCCTCCCTCTACCCTCCCAGTACCTCTCTCTGCCCTCCCAGTACCTCTCTCTGCCCTCCCAGTGAGTCTCTCTCTGCCCTCCCAGTACCTCTCTCTACCCTCCCAGTACCTCTCTCTACCCTTCCAGTACCTCTCTCTGTAGTCCACGATCAGCCCTCCCAGTACCTCTCTCTGACCTTCCAGTACCTCTCTCTGCCCTCCCAGTACCTCTCTCTACCCTCCCAGTACCTCTCTCTACCCTCCCTCTACACTCTACTCCCAGTACCTCTCTCTACCCTCCCAGTACCTCTCTCTGCCCTCCCAGTACCTCTCTCTACCCTCCCAGTACCTCTCTCTGCCCTTCCAGTACCTCTCTCTACCCTCCCAGTACCTCTCTCTACCCTTCCAGTACCTCTCTCTACCCTCCCAGTACCTCTCTCTACCCTCCCAGTACCTCTCTCTACCCTTCCAGTACCTCTCTCTACCCTCCCAGTACCTCTCTCTACCCTTCCAGTACCTCTCTCTTCTTACCCTCCCAGTACCTCTCTCTGCCCTCCCAGTACCTCTCTCTACCCTCCCTCTACACTCCCAGTACCTCTCTCTCTACCCTCCCCTCTCTACCTCTCTACCCTCCCAGTACCTCTCTCTGCCCTCCCAGTACCTCTCTCTACCCTTCCAGTACCTCTCTCTACCCTCCCAGTACCTCTCTCTACCCTCCCAGTACCTCTCTCTACCCTCCCAGTACCTCTCTCTACCCTCCCAGTACCTCCCAAAGCCTCCCGCAGCACCTTCCTGTCACCTGTCCACTGCATGCCGGCCAGCCAGGCCAAGGTGATTTTGTTCCTGTGATGAAGAGATGACAGCTGCTCAGGAAAATCATCCCTCTTGCTCTGTCTATTCCACTCTCTATTTCTTCCCCCTCTCACTATGAATCCTCTCTCCTGCTCTTTGACTGTCTCCACCCGTCTCTCTCTCTTTCCGTCTGACTCCACCCCTCTCTCTCTGTCTCCACACCTCTCTCTCTCTATTTCTGTCTGACTCCACCCCTCTCTCTCTGTCTCCACACCTCTCTCTCTGTCTCCACCCCTATCTCTCTGCCTCCACCCGTCTCTCTCTCTTTCTGTCTGACTCCACCCCTCTCTCTCTGTCTCCACACCTCTCTCTCTATTTCTGTCTGACTCCACCCCTCTCTCTCTGTCTCCACCCCTCTCTCTCTGTCTCCACCCCTCTCTCTCTCTTTCCGTCTGTCTCCACACCTCTCTCTCTGTCTCCACACCTCTCTCTCTCTTTCCGTCTGACTCCACCCCTCTCTCTCTGTCTCCACCCCTCTCTCTCTGTCTCCACCTCTCTCTCTCTGTCTCCACCCCTCTCTCTGTCTTCACACCTCTCTCTCTCTTTCTGTCTGACTCTACCCCTCTCTCACTGTCTCCACCTCTCTCTCTGTCTGTCTCCACACCTCTCTCTATCTTTCAGTCTGACTCCACCCCTCTCTCTATCTGTCTCCACCCATCTCTCTCTCTCTCCGTCTGTCTCCACCGCTCTCTCTCTCTTTCCGTTTGTCTCCACACCTCTCTCTCTTTCTGTCTGACTCCACCCCTCTCTCTTTGTCTCCACCTCTCTCTCTCTCTCTCTGTCTGTCTCCACCTCTCTCTCTCTCTCTGTCTGTCTCCACCCCTCTCTCTCTGTCTCCACCCCTCTCTCTCTCTGTCTGTCTCCACCCCTCTCTCTCTCTCTCTCGTCTGTCTCCACCCCTCTCTCTCTCTTTCTGTCTGTCTCCACCCCCTCTCTCTCTTTCCGTTTGTCTACACACCTCTCTCTCTCTTTCTGTTTGTCTCCACACCTCTCTCTCTCTTTCTGTCTGTCTCCACCCCTCTCTCTCTGTCTCCACCCCTCTCTCTCTGTCTCCACCCCTCTCTCTCTCTCTCTGTCTGTCTCAACCCCTCTCTCTCTGTCTCCACCCCTCTCTCTCTCTCTGTCTGTCTCCACCCCTCTCCTTCTGTCTCCACCCCCCCCTGTCTCTCTCTCTCTCTCTCTCTCTCTCTCTCCATCTGTCTCCACCCCTCTCACTCTCTGTCTGTCTCCACCCCTCTCTCTCTGTCTCGACCCCTCTCTCTATCTCTGTGTTTGTCTCCACCCCTCTCTCTATCTTTCCGTCTGAATCCACCCCTCTCTCACTGTCTCCAGCCCTCTCTCACTGTCTCCACCCCTCTCTCTCTCTTTCCGTCTGACTCCACCCCTCTCTCACTGTCTCAACCCATCTCTCACTGTCTCCACCCCTCTCTCACTGTCTCCACCCCTCTCTCTCTCTCTTTCCATCTGACTCCACCCCTCTCTCACTATCTCCATCCCTCTCTCTCTGTCTCCACCCCTCTCTCTCTCTCTCCGTCTGTCTCCACCCCTCTCTCTCTCCCGTCTGTCTCCACCCCTCCCTCCCTCTCTCTCTCTCTCTCTCTCCGTCTGTCTCCACTCCTCTCTCTCTCTCCCGTCTGTCTCCACCTCTCTCTCTCCCCGTCTGTCTCCACCCCTCTCTCTCTCTTTCTCTCCGTCTGTCTCCACCCCTCTCGCT
This sequence comes from Oncorhynchus tshawytscha, assembly GCF_018296145.1. Taxonomy (NCBI): domain Eukaryota; kingdom Metazoa; phylum Chordata; class Actinopteri; order Salmoniformes; family Salmonidae; genus Oncorhynchus; species Oncorhynchus tshawytscha. The sequence continues at coordinate 88,392,117 of NC_056436.1, read as the reverse complement.
CTCTCTCCATCTGTCTCCACCCCTCTCTCTCTCTTTATTTCCGTCTGTCTCCACCCCTCTCTCTTTCCGTTGGTCTCCACCCCTCTCTCTCTCTTTCTCTCCGTCTGTCTCCACCCCTCTCTCTTTCCGTTGGTCTCCACCCCTCTCTATTTCATTCTCTCTCTCTAACCCTCGCTCTCTCTCTATATATATGGTATGTTGAATTCTATCTCTCTTTACCTCTCTCTCTGTTGCTCTCTAACTATCTTTCTCTACTTACTGAGAGAGACTCACCCTGTCACTACCTAGAGAGACTCACACTGTCACTTCACGCGAGAGACTCACACTGTCACTACCGAGAGAGACTCACCCTGACTCACTACTGAGAGAGACTCACCCTGTCACTACTGAGAGAGACTCACACTGTCACTACCGAGAGATTCACCCTGTCACTACCGAGGGAGACTCATGCTGTCACTACATAGACAGACTCACCCTGTCACTACCGAGAGAGAAAGACCCTGTAACTACCAAGAGAGACTCACCCTGTCACTACCGAGAGACTCACCCTGTCACTACCGAGAGACTCACACCACTAAAGGCTCACCCTGTCACTACCGAGAGACTCACCCTGTCACTACTGAGAGACTCACTAAAGAGAGTGACTCACCCTGTCACTACCGAGAGAGATTCACCCTGTCACTACTGAGAGAGACTCACACTGTCACTGTCACTCACTACAAGAGACTCACCCTGACTCACCCTGTCACCCTGTCACTACCGAAGAGAGACTCACCCTGTCACTACCAAGTCAGAGACTGTCACTACCGACTCACCCTGTCACTACTGAGACTCAGAGAGACTCACCCTGTCACTACTGAGAGAGACTCACCCTGTCACTACCGAGAGAGACTCACCCTGTCACTACCGAGAGAGACTCACCCTGTCACTACCAAGAGAGACTCACCCTGTCACTACCGAGAGAGATTCACCCTGTCACTACCGAGAGAGACTCACCCTGTCACTACTGAGAGAGATTCACCCTGTCACTATCGACAGAGATTCACCCTGTCACTACTGAGAGAGATTCACCCTGTCACTACCGACAGAGATTCACCCTGCCACTACTGAGAGAGATTCACCCTGTCACTACCGACAGAGATTCACCCTGTCACTACCGACAGAGATTCACCCTGTCACTACCGACAGAGATTCACCCTGTCACTACAGCACCAGTTCGTCTCACTCAAATCCTTGTCATGTTTTGGTCTTATGTGGCATCTACATGTTGTGTCCTTTCAGATAACACACCTTTTGGTCTCATCTTTTCCCCATTATGTCCAAACTGTTCCCTTTAAATTGCTACAAAGGTTATTCACATGCTTCTCAAAGTTATTCTCTACCTTGCATTTTGCCTGGGAAGAAAACACTTCAATTTGCTCAACTTGCCATTGGCTCTCAACGATGGACTCAATTTACCCCATAACCATTTCCTCAGCAGGATGCCCTTTCATGCTTCTGTAGGATTTAGCACATGATACTGAAGCTGACAGAGATCCTAACGGATGCATAGAACCATTGTTAGATGATCTACTTTGATACAATTATCAAGAAACCTCGAACACAATCATTTGTGAATATTTGTTATAATTTGTTTACCTAATATCTCTCTCTCTCTCTCTCTCTCTCTCTCTCTCTCTCTCTCTCTCTCTCTCTCGGCCTCTCTCTTTCTCTCTCTCTCTCTCTTTCTCTCTCTCTCTCTCTCTTTCTCTCTCGGCCTCTCTCTCTCTCTCTCTCTCTCGGCCTCTCTCTCTCTCTCTCGCTCTCTCTCTTTCTCTCTCGGCCTCTCTCTCTCTCTCTCTCTCTCGGCCTCTCTCTCTCTCTCTCGGCCTCTCTCTCTCTCTCTCTCTCTCTCTCTCTCTCTCTCTTTTCTCTCTCGACCTCTCTCTCTCTCTCTCTCTCGCTCTCTCGGCCTCTCTCTCTCTCTCGGACTCTCTCTCTCTCTCTCTCTCTCTCTCTCTCTCTCTCTCTCTCTCGGCCTCTCTCTCTCTCTCTCTCTCCTGGCTATGCTCACTGAGTTTGTACATAGTTAAAGCTTTCCTTAAGTTTGGGTCAGTCACAGTGGTCAGGTATTCTGCCACTGTGTACTCTCTGTTTAGGGCCAAATAGCATTCTAGTTTGCTCTGTTTTTTTGTTAATTCTTTCCAATGTGTCTGGTAATTAACTTTTGTTTTCTCATGATTTGGTTGGGTCTAATTGTGCTGCTGTCCTGGGGCTCTGTGGGGTGTGTTTGTGTTTGTGAACAGAGCCCCAGGACCAGCTTGCTTAGGGGACTCTTCTCCAGGTTAATCTCTCTGTAGGTGATGGCTTTGTTATGGAAGGTTTTGGAATCGCTTCCTTTTAGGTGATTGTAGAATTTAACGTCTCTTTTCCTGATTTTGATCATTAGTGGGATATTTTTCCAGAATTACGCATGCAGAGTCTCAATTTGGTCTTTGTCCCATTTTGTGAATTCTTGGTTGGTGAGCGGACCCCAGACCTCACAACCATAAAGGGCAATTGGTTCTATAACTGATTCAAGTATTTAGCCAGATCATAATTGGTATGTCGAATTTTATGTTCTTTTGACGGCATAGAATGCCCTTCTTGCCTTGTCACTCAGATCGTTCACAGCTTTGTGGAAGTTACCTGTGGCGCTATGGCAACGGTGTCTAGATGGAATTTGTATTTGTGGTCCTGGCGACTGGACCTTTTATGGAACACCATTATTTGTGTCTTACTGAGATTTACTCTCTCTCTCTCTCGCTCTCTCTCTCTCTCTCTCTCTCTCTCTGTCTTTCTCTCTCTCTCTCAATTCAATTCAATTCAATTCAAGGGCTTTATTGGCATGGGAAACATGTGTTAACATTGCCAAAGCAAATGAGGTAGACAACATACAAAGTGAATATATAAAGTGAAAAACAACAAAAATTAACAGTAAACATTACACATACAGAGGTTTCAAAACAGTAAAGACATTACAAATGTCATATTATATATATATACAGTGTTTTAACAATGTACAAATGGTTAAAGGACACAAGATAAAATAAATAAGCATAGATATGGGTTGTATTTACAATGGTGTTTGTTGTTCACTGGTTGCCCTTTTCTCGTGGCAACAGGTCACAAATCTTGCTGCTGTGATGGCACATTGTGGAATTTCACCCAGTAGATATGGGAGTTTTTCAAAATTGGATTTGTTTTCGAATTCTTTGTGGATCTGTGTAATCTGAGGGAAATATGTCTCTCTAACATGGTCATACATTGGGCAGGAGGTTAGGAAGTGCAGCTCAGTTTCCTCCTCATTTTGTGGGCAGTGAGCACATAGCTGTAACGGTTTTCTAGTGGTGATGAAGGAGAGTCGGACCAAACTGCAGCGTGTCGATTGCGATCCATGTTTAATATAACAAAGAAACACGAACTTACAAAAAACAATAAACGAAACCGAAACAGCCTATCTGGTGCAAACTAACAACGAGTACACATAGGACACTAAGGACAATCACCCACGACAAACTCAAAGAATATGGCTGCCTAAATATGGTTCCCAATCAGAGACAACGATAAGCACCTGCCTCTGATTGAGAACCACTCCAGACAGCCATAGACCTTGCTAGACAACCCACTAAGCTACAATCCCAATACCACCACCAAAACCCCAAGACAAACACACCACAATTACAAAAACCCCATGCCACACCCTGGCCTGACCAAATACATAAAGATAAACACAAAATACTTTGACCAGGGCGTGACAGAACCCCCTAAGGTGCGGACTCCCGAACGCACCTCAAAACAATAGGGAGGGTCCGGGTGGGCGTCTGTCCATGGTGGCGGCTCCGGCGCGGGACGTGGACCCCACTCCTTTAATGTCTTAGTCCCCTCTCCCTTCGTCCCTGGATAGTCCACCCTCGCCGCCGACCATGGCCTAGTAGTCCTCACCCAGAACCCCACTGGACTGAGGAACAGATCGGGACTGAAGGACAGCTCGGGACCGAGGCAGCTCGGGACTGAGGGGAAGCTCGGGAGTGAGAGAAAGCTCAGGAGTGAGAGAAAGCTCAGGAGTGAGAGAAAGCTCAGGAGTGAGAGAAAGCTCAGGAGTGAGAGGAAGCTCAGGAGTGAGAGGAAGCTCAGGAGTGAGAGGAAGCTCAGGCAGGTAGATAGATCTACCAGCTCCTGGCTGGCTGGTGGTTTCAGCAGATCCTGGCTGACTGGCAGATCCTGGCTGACTGGCAGATCTGGAAGAGTCTGGTTGACTGGCAGATCTGGAAGAGTCTGGTTGACTGGCAGATCTGGAAGAGTCTGGTTGACTGGCAGATCTGGAAGAGTCTGGTTGACTGGCAGATCTGGAAGAGTCTGGTTGACTGGCAGATCTGGAAGAGTCTGGTTGACTGGCAGATCTGGAAGAGTCTGGCTGACTGGCAGATCTGGAAGAGTCTGGCAGACTGGCGATGCTGGGCAGACCGGCGGCGCCGGGCAGACTGGCGGCGCCGGGCAGACTGGCGGCGCCGGGCAGACTGGCGACGCTGGGCAGACTGGCGACGCTGGGCAGACTGGCGGTGCTGGGCAGACTGACGACGCTGGGCAGACTGACGACGCTGGGCAGACTGGCGGTGCTGGGCAGACTGGCGATGCTGGGCAGACTGGCGATGCTGGGCAGACTGGCGATGCTGGGCAGACTGGCGATGCTGGGCAGACTGATGGCGCTGGGCAGACTGGCGATGCTGGGCAGACTGGGGGCACTGGCGGCGCTGGGCAGACTGGCGGCACTAGCTGCTCCATATAGGCTGACAGCTCTGGCGGCTTCTTACAGACTGACCGCTCTGGCGGCTCCGTGCTGACTGGCAGCTCCTTGCAGACTGGCAGCTCCTTGCAGACTGGCAGCTCCTTACAGACTGGCAGCTCCGTGCAGACTGACAGCTCCGTGCAGACTGACAGCTCCGTGCAGACTGGCTGCTCCATGCAGACTGGCTGCTCCATGCAGACTGACAGCTCTGGCTGCTTCATGCAGACTGACAGCTCTGGCTGCTCCATGTAGACTGGCTGCTTCATGCAGACTGGCAGCTCGGGCTGCTTCATGTAGACTGACAGCTCTGGCTGCTCCATGCGGACTGACAGCTCTGGCTGCTCCATGTAGACTGACTGCTTCATGCAGACTGGCAGCTCGGGCTGCTTCATGTAGACTGACAGCTCTGGCTCCTCCATGCAGACTGACAGCTCTGACTGCTCCATGCAGACTGACAGCTCTGGCTGCTTCATGCAGACTGGCAGCTCTGGCTGCTCTATGTAGACTGGCTGCTTCATGCAGACTGGCAGCTCGGGCTGCTTCATGTAGACTGACAGCTCTGGCTGCTCCATGCGGACTGACAGCTCTGGCTGCTCCATGCAGACTGACAGCTCTGGCTGCTCCATGCGGACTGACAGCTCTGGCTGCTCCATGCGGACTGACAGCTCTGGCTGCTCCATGTAGACTGGCTGCTTCATGCAGACTGGCAGCTCGGGCTGCTTCATGTAGACTGACAGCTCTGGCTGCTCCATGTAGACTGGCTGCTTCATGCAGACTGGCAGCTCGGGCTGCTTCATGTAGACTGACAGCTCTGGCTGCTCCATGCAGACTGACAGCTCTGACTGCTCCATGCAGACTGACAGCTCTGACTGCTCCATGCAGACTGACAGCTCTGGCTGCTTCATGCAGACTGGCAGCTCTGGCTGCGCTGAACAGGCGGGAGACTCCTGCAGCGCTGTGTCGGAGGAAGGCTCTGGCTGCGCTAAACAGGCGGAAGACTCCGGCAGCGCTGGAGATGAGGAAAGCTCTAACAGCGCTAGATAGGCGTGAGACTCCGGCAGCGCAGGAGAGGAGAAAGGCTCTGGCTGCGCTAAACAGGCGGGAGGCTCCGGCAGCGCTGTAGAGGAGGAAGGCTCTGGCTGCGCTGAACAGGCGGGAGGCTCCGGCAGCGCTGTAGAGGAGAAAGGCTCTGGCTGCGCTGAACAGGCGGGAGGCTCCGGCAGCACTGTAGAGGAGGAAGGCTCTGGCTGCGTTAAACAGGCGGGAGACTCCAGCAGCGCAGGAGAGGAGAAAAGCGCTGGCTGCGCTGAACAGGCGAGGCACACTGAAGGCCTGGTGCGTGGTGCTGGAACTGGTGGTACTGGATCGAGGACACGCACAGGAAGCCTGGTGCGGGGAGCTGCTACCGGAGGGCTGGGGTGTGGAGGTGGTACTGGATGGGCTAGACCGTGAAGGCGTACTGGAGATCTTGAGAGCAGTGTTGGCACAGGATGTGCAAGGCTAGGGATGTGCACAGGAGGCCTGGTGCGTGAGGCTGGCACCAACTTCACCAGCCGACTAACACGCACCTCAGGACGAGTATGGAGCGCTAACCCAGGTGCCATCAAATCCCCAACACGTTCCGTCGGGCGAATTCCATGCAAAAAGCACCAACACAGCAACTCCCTCATTTCTCTCTCCTCCAATTTCCCCATTAACTCCTTCACAGTCTCTGGTTCTGGTCTCCTCCTTGGCTCCTCACGATAAACAGGGAGAGTTAGCTCAGGTCTGACTCCTGACTCTGCCACACTCTCCCTGAGCCCCCCCCCAAGAAATTTTTGGGGCTGATTCTCAGGCTTCCATCCGCTACGCCGTGCTGCCTCCTCATATCTGCGCCTCTCAGCTTTCGCCGCCTCCAGTTCTTCCTTGGGGCGGCGATATTCTCCAGGCTGAGCCCAGGGTCCTTTACCGTCCAGTTCTTCCTCCCATGTCCATTTCTCCAGGTGGTGCAGCCTCTCCCACTGCAGCTGCTGCTGCTCCTGCTGCTGCTGCCTCTGTTGCCTCTCCTGTGGTTCCTGCCTGTTAACACGCTGCTTGGTCCGTTGGTGGTGGGTGATTCTGTAACGGTTTTCTAGTGGTGATGAAGGAGAGTCGGACCAAACTGCAGCGTGTCGATTGCGATCCATGTTTAATATAACAAAGAAACACGAACTTACAAAAAACAATAAACGAAACCGAAACAGCCTATCTGGTGCAAACTAACAACGAGTACACATAGGACACTAAGGACAATCACCCACGACAAACTCAAAGAATATGGCTGCCTAAATATGGTTCCCAATCAGAGACAACGATAAGCACCTGCCTCTGATTGAGAACCACTCCAGACAGCCATAGACCTTGCTAGACAACCCACTAAGCTACAATCCCAATACCACCACCAAAACCCCAAGACAAACACACCACAATTACAAAAACCCCATGCCACACCCTGGCCTGACCAAATACATAAAGATAAACACAAAATACTTTGACCAGGGCGTGACAATAGCCTGTCTTCTCTTGAGAGCCATGTCTGCCTACGGCGGCCTTTCTCAATAGCAAGGCTATGCTCACTGAGTCTGTACATAGTCAAAGCTTTCCTTAATTTTGGGTCAGTCACAGTGGTCAAGTATTCTGCCGCTGTGTACTCTCTGTGTAGGGCCAAATAGCATTCTAGTTTGCTCTGTTTTTTTGTTAATTCTTTCCAATGTGTCTGGTAATTAACTTTTCTTTTCTCATGATTTGGTTGGGTCTAATTGTGCTGTTGTCCTGGGGTTCTGTGGGATCAGTTTGTGTTTGTGAACAGAGCCCCAGGACCAGCTTGCTTAGGGGACTCTTCTCCAGGTTCATCTCTCTGTAGGTGATGGCTTTGTTATGGAAGGTTTGTGAATCGCTTCCTTTTAGGTGGTTGTAGAATTTAACAGCTCTTTTCTGGATTTTGATAATTAGTGGGTATCGGCCTAGTGGGTATACATTCTCTCTCTCTGTCTTTCTCTCTCTCTTTCTCTCTCTCCCTCTCTCTCTCTCTCTCTCTCTCTTTCTCTCTCTCTGCTTCTCTCTCTCTGCCTCTCTCTCTCTATGCCTCTCTCTCTCTCCATTTCTCCATCTCTCTCTCTCTCTCTCTCTCTCTCTACCTCTCTCTGTCTCTCGCTCTCTCTCTCTCTCTCTGTCTCCCGCTCTCTCTCTCTCTCTCTCTGTCTCTCACTCTCTGTCTCTCTGTCTCTCTCTCTCTCGCTCTCTCCCTCTCTCTTTCTCTCTCTGTCTCTATCTCTCCCTCTCTCTCGCTCTCTGTTTCTTTGTCTCTCTCTCTCTCTCTCTCTCTCTCTCTCTCTCACTCTGAGGATTGAAGGATAGAGAGCTACCTGTGTGAGAGAATGTTGGAAGTGTTTCATTTAAATGAATAACCTCTCATCTCACTGAGTGGTGTGGTGGCTCTGCTGAAGGGCCAGTAATTGGTGAAATATAGAGAGACACAATGCTGCACACTTTAACCATGCAGAAACACAGAGAGACTCTGATCTGGCCGTGGAGGTACTGAAGGGCCAAATCAATAAAATAGAGAAATAATTAAACAAAATATCGACAACAGATTAAACAACAACAGATTTAACAAATGATCCATGTGGAAAGTTTAGCAATAGAATAGAATACAATGTATTAATCCACAAGTTCTGTTCTTAACCCTTTGATCCACAACATGGGTTTCTGGGATGCACAGTAGTCCATCAACTCCATTATTCTTGTAGTATAAGCTTGAAACAGCAACTGGCACATTCTACCCCATGGCAAAATGAAAAAAGGGCTACATGTTAGATGCCAAGAGGAGGATCTTTAGTATGTTACTGCTGCACACGGCATGATAAAACTGCTTGTATGATGTATGTTTTTTTTTAATCACACTATAAAGTAAGAATGGTGTTCTGTTATTATGAGGGGGGTCGCTGATGAATTTGATATCACACCAATTTAGGAACATATGTCGTATGCAACTGAACAGCTTGCTTCTGACCAATGTCTCTGTTGTCAACGTGTCTCTCTCTTAAACAACAATAGTGACAGAACTGTCTCTCCATCTTGACAGAACTGTCTCTCCATCTTGACAGAACTGTCTCTCCATCTTGACAGAACTGTCTCTCCATCTTGACAGAACTGTCTCTCCATCTTGACAGTCTAAAACTTATGATAAGAAATGTTTAGAATGTACAGGAAAGAAAAGAGGGAGAATGATAGAGAGAGAGAGAGAGGGAGAGGGAGAGGGAGAGTGAGAGAAGTAGAGGGAGAGTGAGAGAAGTAGAGGGAGAGGGAGGATGAGTGAGAGGATGAGTGAGAGAAGTAGAGGGAGAGGGAGGATGAGTGAGAGGATGAGTGAGAGAAGTAGAGGGAGAGGGAGGATGAGTGAGAGGATGAGTGACAGAAGTAGAGAGAGAGGGAGGATGAGTGAGAGGATGAGTGAGAGAAGTAGAGGGAGAGGGAGGATGAGTGAGAGGATGAGTGAGAGAAGTAGAGGGAGAGGGAGGATGAGTGAGAGGATAAGTGACAGAAGTAGAGGGAGAGAGAGAGATAAATATATATATTCATGCTTTCCATTCCCCGGAGGTGTGATGGGATGTTGTGCTGAGATTTCATGCTGAGAAATAAAGAGAGTAAGAATACTAATCTAAGCTGTCCACCTGCCATGGTTCCTCCCCTCCTTTCCCTTTCTCTCCTCCGTCCTCTCCTCTCCTCTCCTCTCCTCTCCTCTCCTCTCCTCTCCTCTCCTCTCCTCTCCTCTCCCTCTCCCTCTCCTCTCCCTCTCCTCTCCCTCTCCTCTCCCTTTCCTCTCCTCTCCTCTCCTCTCCTCTCCTCTCCTCTCCTCTCCTCTCCTCTCCTCTCCTCTCCTCTCCTTTCCCTTTCTCTCCTCCGTTCTCTCCTCTCCTCTTCTCTCCTCTCCTCTCCTCCTGTGGATTATGTTTACTAAAAGTATGATGTATAATATTATGTTTAAAATGCTCATAAAAGTGAAGTGTATGTGTGTACATTTTACTCTTTCAAAAATATATTGTTAAAAAACAAGCTGTTCAGTTACCTGCAACCCTTACAGCAGAAGCTCTGGAGGCCAGGAGGTTGGATTGCATTGGGTTTACATTGCTTGCTATGGGGAGGATGATGCACCAAAGAAATTCAAGGATTTCAAATCAAAGCACAAAGAAATAAGGCTCACTTTACCGTGCTTATGAGCGCTTCCTGACGATGCAGAGTAAAACATATTACAATACATAGATAGTAACACAATACGAATAACATACAGAAGAATTCAGCTATATACAGGAAGTACCAGATCAATGTGGAGCTATATACAGGAAGTACCAGATCAATGTGGAGCTATATACAGGAAGTACCAGATCAATGTGGAGCTATATACAGGAAGTACCAGATCAATGTGGAGCTATATACAGGAAGTACCAGATCAATGTGGAGCTATATACAGGAAGTACCAGATCAATGTGGAGTTATATACAGGAAGTACCAGATCAATGTGGAGTTATATACAGGAAGTACCAGATCAATGTGGAGATATATACAGGAAGTACCAGATCAATGTGGAGCTATATACAGGAAGTACCAGATCAATGTGGAGTTATATACAGGAAGTACCAGATCAATGTGGAGCTATATACAGGAAGTACCAGATCAATGTGGAGCTATATACAGGAAGTACCAGATCAATGTGGAGCTATATACAGGGAGTACCAGTACTAGATCAGTGTGGAGCTATATACAGGAAGTACCAGATCAATGTGGAGCTATATACAGGGAGTACCAGATCAATGTGGAGCTATATACAGGAAGTACCAGATCAATGTGGAGCTATATACAGGAAGTACCAGATCAATGTGGAGCTATATACAGGGAGTACCAGATCAATGTGGAGCTATATACAGGAAGTACCAGATCAATGTGGAGCTATATACAGGAAGTACCAGTACCAGATCAATGTGGAGCTATATACAGGAAGTACCAGATCAATGTGGAGCTATATACAGGAAGTACCAGATCAATGTGGAGCTATATACAGGAAGTACCAGTACCAGATCAATGTGGAGCTATATACAGGGAGCACCAGATCAATGTGGAGCTATATACAGGAAGTACCAGATCAATGTGGAGCTATATACAGGAAGTACCAGTACCAGATCAATGTGGAGCTATATACAGGAAGTACCAGTACTAGATCAATGTGGAGCTATATACAGGAAGTACCAGATCAATGTGGAGCTATATACAGGAAGTACCAGATCAATGTGGAGCTATATACAGGAAGTACCAGATCAATGTGGAGCTATATACAGGAAGTACCAGATCAATGTGGAGCTATATACAGGAAGTACCAGATCAATGTGGAGCTATATACAGGAAGTACCAGATCAATGTGTAGCTATATACAGGAAGTACCAGATCAATGTGTAGCTATATACAGGAAGTACCAGTAACAGATCAATGTGGAGCTATATACAGGAAGTAACAGATCAATGTGGAGCTATATACAGGAAGTACCAGTAACAGATCAATGTGGAGCTATATACAGGAAGTACCAGATCAATGTGGAGCTATATACAGGAAGTACCAGATCAATGTGGAGCTATATACAGGAAGTACCAGATCAATGTGGAGCTATATACAGGAAGTACCAGTACCAAATCAATGTGGAGCTATATACAGGGAGTACCAGATCAATGTGGAGCTATATACAGGAAGTACCACTACCAGATGAAAGTGGAGCTATATACAGGAAGTACCAGTACCAAATGAATGTGGAGCTATATACAGGAAGTACCAGATCAATGTGGAGCTATATACAGGAAGTACCAGTACCAGATAAATGTGAAGGGGTACTATGTAGATATGTGCTTGAAGGCAGGGTAAAGTGACTAGGCATCAGGTTACATAATAAAGAGCTCAGCAGCATGTTGTAAGTGTGAGTGTGTTTTTGGTTTTACTATCCTTGTGGGGACCAGAAGACCAGAAGTCCTCACAAGGATAGGAAAATAAGGAACATTCTGACAATTGGCTGCTGGGAAAAATGGTGTTTTAGGGGTTAGGGTTAGTTCCAATTAAGGTTAGGGGTTAGGGGTTTGGTTTAGGCTAAGAGTTAGGGTTTGGGTTAGGGTTACAGTTAGGGGTAAGGGGTTAGGTTTAGGCTAAGAGTTAGGGTTGGGGTTACGGTTAGGGTTAGGGGTAAGGGGTTAGGTTTAAGCTAAGAGTTAGGGTTTGGGTTAGGGTTACAGTTAGGGGTAAGGGGTTAGGTTTAGGCTAAGAGTTAGGGTTGGGGTTACGGTTAGGGTTAGGGGTAAGGGGTTAGGTTTAGGCTAAGAGTTAGGGTTAGGTTTACGGTTAGGGTTAGGGGTAAGGGGTTAGGTTTAGGCTAAGAGTTAGGGTTGGGGTTACGGTTAGTGTTAGGGGTAAGGGGTTATGTTTAGGCTAAGAGTTAGGGTTGGGGTTACGGTTAGTGTTAAGGGTAAGGGGTTAGGTTTAGGCTAAGAGTTAGGGTTGGGGTTACGGTTAGGGGTAAGGGGTTAGGTTTAGGCTAAGAGTTAGGGTTGGGGTTACGGTTAGGGGTAGGAGTAAAGGGTTAGGTTTAGGCTAAGAGTTAGGGTTGGGGTTACGGTTAGGGTTAGGGGTAAGGGGTTAGGTTTAGGCTAAGAGTTAGGGTTAGGGTTACGGTTAGGGGTAAGGGGTTAGGTTTAGGCTAAGAGTTAGGGTTAGGCTTACGGTTCGGGTTAGGGGTAAGGGGTTAGGTTTAGGCTAAGAGTTAGGGTTGGGGTTACGGTTAGGGTTAGGGGTTAGGTTTAGGCTAAGAGTTAGGGTTGGGGTTACGGTTAGGGTTAGGGGTAAGGGGTTAGGTTTAGGCTAAGAGTTAGGGTTGGGGTTACGGTTAGGGTTAGGAGTAAGGGGTTAGGTTTAGGCTAAGAGTTAGGGTTGGGGTTACGGTTAGGGTTAGGGGTAAGGGGTTAGGTTTAGGCTAAGAGTTAGGGTTGGGGTTACGGTTAGGGGTGAGCGGTTAGGTTTAGGCTAAGAGTTAGGGTTGGGGTTACGGTTAGGGTTAGGAGTAAAGGGTTAGGTTTAGGCTAAGAGTTAGGGTTGGGGTTACAGTTAGGGTTAGGGGTAAGGGGTTAGGTTTAGGCTAAGGGTTAGGGTTATGGTTAGGGGTAAGGGGTAAGGGGTTAGGTTTAGGCTAAGAGTTAGGGTTGGGGTTACGGTTAGGGTTAGGGGTTAGGTTTAGGCTAAGAGTTAGGGTTGGGGTTACGGTTAGGGGTAAAGGGTTAGGTTTAGGCTAAGAGTTAGGGTTGGGGTTACGGTTAGGGTTAGGAGTAAAGGGTTAGGTTTAGGCTAAGAGTTAGGGTTGGGGTTATGGTTAGGGTTAGGGGTAAGGGGTTAGGTTTAGGCTAAGAGTTAGGGTTAGGGTTACGGTTAGGGGTAAGGGGTTAGGTTTAGGCTAAGAGTTAGGGTTAGGGTTACGGTTAGGGTTAGGGGTAAGGGGTTAGGTTTAGGCTAAGAGTTAGGGTTGGGGTTACGGTTAGGGTTAGGGGTAAGGGGTTAGGTTTAGGCTAAGAGTTAGGGTTGGGGTTACGGTTAGGGTTAGGAGTAAGGGGTTAGGTTTAGGCTAAGAGTTAGGGTTGGGGTTACGGTTAGGGTTAGGGGTAAGGGGTTAGGTTTAGGCTAAGAGTTAGGGTTGGGGTTACGGTTAGGGTTAGGGGTAAGTGGTTAGGTTTAGGCTAAGAGTTAGGGTTGGGGTTATGGTTAGGGTTAGGGGTAAGGGGTTAGGTTTAGGCTAAGAGTTAGGGTTAGGGTTACGGTTAGGGTTAGGGGTAAGGGGTTAGGTTTAGGCTAAGAGTTAGGGTTGGGGTTACGGTTAGGGGTAAGCGGTTAGGTTTAGGCTAAGAGTTAGGGTTGGGGTTACGGTTAGGGTTAGGAGTAAAGGGTTAGGTTTAGGCTAAGGGTTAGGGTTACGGTTAGGGGTAAGGGGTTAGGTTTAGGCTAAGAGTTAGGGTTGGGGTTACGGTTAGGATTAGGGGTAAGGGGTTAGGTTTAGGCTAAGAGTTATGGTTGGGGTTACGGTTAGGGTTAGGAGTAAGGGGTTAGGTTTAGGCTAAGAGTTAGGGTTGGTGTTACGGTTAGGGTTAGGAGTAAGGGGTTAGGTTTAGGCTAAGAGTTAGGGTTGGGGTTTCGGTTAGTGTTAGGGGTAAGGGGTTAGGTTTAGGCTAAGAGTTAGGGTTGGGGTTACGGTTAGGGTTAGGGGTAAGGGGTTAGGTTTAGGCTAAGAGTTAGGGTTAGGGTTACGGTTAGGGTTAGGGGTAAGGGGTTAGGTTTAGGCTAAGAGTTAGGGTTGGGGTTACGGTTAGGGGTAAGCGGTTAGGTTTAGGCTAAGAGTTAGGGTTGGGGTTACGGTTAGGGTTAGGAGTAAAGGGTTAGGTTTAGGCTAAGGGTTAGGGTTACGGTTAGGGGTAAGGGGTTAGGTTTAGGCTAAGAGTTAGGGTTGGGGTTACGGTTAGGATTAGGGGTAAGGGGTTAGGTTTAGGCTAAGAGTTATGGTTGGGGTTACGGTTAGGGTTAGGAGTAAGGGGTTAGGTTTAGGCTAAGAGTTAGGGTTGGTGTTACGGTTAGGGTTAGGAGTAAGGGGTTAGGTTTAGGCTAAGAGTTAGGGTTGGGGTTTCGGTTAGTGTTAGGGTAAGGGGTTAGGTTTAGGCTAAGAGTTAGGGTTGGGGTTACGGTTAGTGTTAGGGTAAGGGGTTAGGTTTAGGCTAAGAGTTAGGGTTAGGTTTACGGTTAGGGTTAGGGGTAAGGGGTTAGGTTTAGGCTAAGAGTTAGGGTTGGGGTTACGGTTAGTGTTAGGGGTAAGGGGTTATGTTTAGGCTAAGAGTTAGGGTTGGGGTTACGGTTAGTGTTAAGGGTAAGGGGTTAGGTTTAGGCTAAGAGTTAGGGTTGGGGTTACGGTTAGGGTAAGGGGTTAGGTTTAGGCTAAGAGTTAGGGTTGGGGTTACGGTTAGGGGTAGGAGTAAAGGGTTAGGTTTAGGCTAAGAGTTAGGGTTGGGGTTACGGTTAGGGTTAGGGGTAAGGGGTTAGGTTTAGGCTAAGAGTTAGGGTTAGGGTTACGGTTAGGGGTAAGGGGTTAGGTTTAGGCTAAGAGTTAGGGTTAGGCTTACGGTTCGGGTTAGGGTAAGGGGTTAGGTTTAGGCTAAGAGTTAGGGTTGGGGTTACGGTTAGGGTTAGGGGTAAGGGGTTAGGTTTAGGCTAAGAGTTAGGGTTGGGGTTACGGTTAGGGTTAGGGGTAAGGGGTTAGGTTTAGGCTAAGAGTTAGGGTTGGGGTTACGGTTAGGGTTAGGAGTAAGGGGTTAGGTTTAGGCTAAGAGTTAGGGTTGGGGTTACGGTTAGGGTTAGGGGTAAGGGGTTAGGTTTAGGCTAAGAGTTAGGGTTGGGGTTACGGTTAGGGTGAGCGGTTAGGTTTAGGCTAAGAGTTAGGGTTGGGGTTACGGTTAGGGTTAGGAGTAAAGGGTTAGGTTTAGGCTAAGAGTTAGGGTTGGGGTTACAGTTAGGGTTAGGGGTAAGGGGTTAGGTTTAGGCTAAGGGTTAGGGTTATGGTTAGGGGTAAGGGGTAAGGGGTTAGGTTTAGGCTAAGAGTTAGGGTTGGGGTTACGGTTAGGGTTAGGGGTTAGGTTTAGGCTAAGAGTTAGGGTTGGGGTTACGGTTAGGGGTAAAGGGTTAGGTTTAGGCTAAGAGTTAGGGTTGGGGTTACGGTTAGGGTTAGGAGTAAAGGGTTAGGTTTAGGCTA
Source organism: Oncorhynchus tshawytscha (assembly GCF_018296145.1). Taxonomy (NCBI): domain Eukaryota; kingdom Metazoa; phylum Chordata; class Actinopteri; order Salmoniformes; family Salmonidae; genus Oncorhynchus; species Oncorhynchus tshawytscha. Next base: position 88,376,482 of record NC_056436.1, on the reverse strand, counting down.
AGAGTTAGGGTTGGGGTTAGGGTTAGGGTTAGGGGTAAGGGGTTAGGTTTAGGCTAAGAGTTAGGGTTAGGGTTACGGTTAGGGGTAAGGGGTTAGGTTTAGGCTAAGAGTTAGGGTTAGGGTTACGGTTAGGGTTAGGGGTAAGGGGTTAGGTTTAGGCTAAGAGTTAGGGTTAGGGGTAAGGGGTTAGGTTTAGGCTAAGAGTTAGGGTTGGGGTTACGGATAGGGTTAGGAGTAAGGGGTTAGGTTTAGGCTAAGAGTTAGGGTTGGGGTTACGGTTAGGGTTAGGAGTAAGGGGTTAGGTTTAGGCTAAGAGTTAGGGTTGGGGTTACGGTTAGGGGTAAGGGGTTAGGTTTAGGCTAAGAGTTAGGGTTGGGGTTATGGTTAGGTTAGGGGTAAGGGGTTAGGTTTAGGCTAAGAGTTAGGGTTAGGGGTTACGGTTAGGGTTAGGGGTAAGGGGTTAGGTTTAGGCTAAGAGTTAGGGTTGGGGTTACGGTTAGGGGTAAGCGGTTAGGTTTAGGCTAAGAGTTAGGGTTGGGGTTACGGTTAGGGTTAGGAGTAAAGGGTTAGGTTTAGGCTAAGGGTTAGGGTTACGGTTAGGGGTAAGGGGTTAGGTTTAGGCTAAGAGTTAGGGTTGGGGTTACGGTTAGGATTAGGGGTAAGGGGTTAGGTTTAGGCTAAGAGTTATGGTTGGGGTTACGGTTAGGGTTAGGAGTAAGGGGTTAGGTTTAGGCTAAGAGTTAGGGTTGGTGTTACGGTTAGGGTTAGGAGTAAGGGGTTAGGTTTAGGCTAAGAGTTAGGGTTGGGGTTTCGGTTAGTGTTAGGGGTAAGGGGTTAGGTTTAGGCTAAGAGTTAGGGTTGGGGTTACGGTTAGGGTTAGGGGTAAGGGGTTAGGTTTAGGCTAAGAGTTAGGGTTAGGGTTACGGTTAGGGTTAGGGGTAAGGGGTTAGGTTTAGGCTAAGAGTTAGGGTTGGGGTTACGGTTAGGGGTAAGCGGTTAGGTTTAGGCTAAGAGTTAGGGTTGGGGTTACGGTTAGGGTTAGGAGTAAAGGGTTAGGTTTAGGCTAAGGGTTAGGGTTACGGTTAGGGGTAAGGGGTTAGGTTTAGGCTAAGAGTTAGGGTTGGGGTTACGGTTAGGATTAGGGGTAAGGGGTTAGGTTTAGGCTAAGAGTTATGGTTGGGGTTACGGTTAGGGTTAGGAGTAAGGGGTTAGGTTTAGGCTAAGAGTTAGGGTTGGTGTTACGGTTAGGGTTAGGAGTAAGGGGTTAGGTTTAGGCTAAGAGTTAGGGTTGGGGTTTCGGTTAGTGTTAGGGGTAAGGGGTTAGGTTTAGGCTAAGAGTTAGGGTTGGGGTTACGGTTAGTGTTAGGGGTAAGGGGTTAGGTTTAGGCTAAGAGTTAGGGTTGGGGTTACGGTTAGGGTTAGGAGTAAAGGGTTAGGTTTAGGCTAAGAGTTAGGGTTTGGGTTAGGGTTACAGTTAGGGGTAAGGGGTTAGGGTTACGGTTAGGGTTAGGGGTAAGGGCTTAGGTTTAGGCTAAGAGTTAGGGTTAGGGGTAAGGGGTTAGGTTTAGGCTAAGAGTTAGGGTTGGGGTTACGGATAGGGTTAGGAGTAAGGGGTTAGGTTTAGGCTAAGAGTTAGGGTTGGGGTTACGGTTAGGGTTAGGAGTAAAGGGTTAGGTTTAGGCTAAGAGTTAGGGTTGGGGTTATGGTTAGGGTTAGGGGTAAGGGGTTAGGTTTAGGCTAAGAGTTAGGGTTAGGGTTACGGTTAGGGGTAAGGGGTTAGGTTTAGGCTAAGAGTTAGGGTTAGGGTTACGGTTAGGGTTAGGGTAAGGGGTTAGGTTTAGGCTAAGAGTTAGGGTTGGGGTTACGGTTAGGGTTAGGAGTAAGGGGTTAGGTTTAGGCTAAGAGTTAGGGTTGGGGTTACGGTTAGGGTTAGGAGTAAGGGGTTAGGTTTAGGCTAAGAGTTAGGGTTGGGGTTACGGTTAGGGTTAGGGGTAAGGGGTTAGGTTTAGGCTAAGAGTTAGGGTTGGGGTTACGGTTAGGGTTAGGGGTAAGTGGTTAGGTTTAGGCTAAGAGTTAGGGTTGGGGTTATGGTTAGGGTTAGGGGTAAGGGGTTAGGTTTAGGCTAAGAGTTAGGGTTAGGGTTACGGTTAGGGTTAGGGGTAAGGGGTTAGGTTTAGGCTAAGAGTTAGGGTTGGGGTTACGGTTAGGGTAAGCGGTTAGGTTTAGGCTAAGAGTTAGGGTTGGGGTTACGGTTAGGGTTAGGAGTAAAGGGTTAGGTTTAGGCTAAGGGTTAGGGTTAGGGGGGTAAGGGGTTAGGTTTAGGCTAAGAGTTAGGGTTGGGGTTACGGTTAGGATTAGGGGTAAGGGGTTAGGTTTAGGCTAAGAGTTATGGTTGGGGTTACGGTTAGGGTTAGGAGTAAGGGGTTAGGTTTAGGCTAAGAGTTAGGGTTGGTGTTACGGTTAGGGTTAGGAGTAAGGGGTTAGGTTTAGGCTAAGAGTTAGGGTTGGGGTTTCGGTTAGTGTTAGGGGTAAGGGGTTAGGTTTAGGCTAAGAGTTAGGGTTGGGGTTACGGTTAGGGTTAGGGTAAGGGGTTAGGTTTAGGCTAAGAGTTAGGGTTAGGGTTACGGTTAGGGTTAGGGGTAAGGGGTTAGGTTTAGGCTAAGAGTTAGGGTTGGGGTTACGGTTAGGGGTAAGGGTTAGGTTTAGGCTAAGAGTTAGGGTTGGGGTTACGGTTAGGGTTAGGAGTAAAGGGTTAGGTTTAGGCTAAGGGTTAGGGTTACGGTTAGGGGTAAGGGGTTAGGTTTAGGCTAAGAGTTAGGGTTGGGGTTACGGTTAGGGTTAGGGGTAAGGGGTTAGGTTTAGGCTAAGAGTTATGGTTGGGGTTACGGTTAGGGTTAGGAGTAAGGGGTTAGGTTTAGGCTAAGAGTTAGGGTTGGTGTTACGGTTAGGGTTAGGAGTAAGGGGTTAGGTTTAGGCTAAGAGTTAGGGTTGGGGTTTCGGTTAGTGTTAGGGGTAAGGGGTTAGGTTTAGGCTAAGAGTTAGGGTTGGGGTTACGGTTAGTGTTAGGGGTAAGGGGTTAGGTTTAGGCTAAGAGTTAGGGTTGGGGTTACGGTTAGGGTTAGGAGTAAAGGGTTAGGTTTAGGCTAAGAGTTAGGGTTTGGGGTTAGGGTTAGGTTAGGGGTAAGGGGTTAGGTTTAGGCTAAGAGTTAGGGTTGGGGTTACGGTTAGGGTTAGGGTAAGGGGTTAGGTTTAGGCTAAGAGTTAGGGTTAGGGTTACGGTTAGGGTTAGGGGTAAGGGCTTAGGTTTAGGCTAAGAGTTAGGGTTAGGGGTAAGGGGTTAGGGTTTAGGCTAAGAGTTAGGGTTGGGGTTACGGGGGTTAGGAGTAAGGGTTAGGTTTAGGCTAAGAGTTAGGGTTGGGGTTGGGGTTAGGAGTAAGGGGTAGGCTAAGAGTTAGGGTTGGGGTTACGTTAAGGGGTTAGGTTTAGGCTAAGAGTTAGGGTTGGGGTTACTGGTTAGGGTTAGGAGTAAAGGGTTAGGTTTAGGCTAAGAGTTAGGGTTGGGGTTATGGTTAGGGTTAGGGTTAGGGTAAGGGGTTAGGTTTAGGCTAAGAGTTAGGGTTGGGGTTACGGTTAGGGTTAGGGTAAGGGGTAAAGGGTTAGGTTTAGGCTAAGAGTTAGGGTTGGGGTTACAGGTTAGGGTTAGGGGTAGGGGTTAGGTTTAGGCTAAGAGTTAGGGTTGGGGTTACGGTTAGGGTTAGGAGTAAGGGGTTAGGTTTAGGCTAAGAGTTAGGGTTGGGGTTACGGTTAGGTTAGGGGTAAGGGGTTAGGTTTAGGCTAAGAGTTAGGGTTGGGGTTACGGTTAGGGTTAGGGGTAAGGGGTTAGGTTTAGGCTAAGAGTTAGGGTTGGGGTTACGGTTAGGGTTAGGGGTAAGGGGTTAGGTTTAGGCTAAGAGTTAGGGTTGGGGTTACGGTTAGGCTTAGGGGTAAGGGGTTAGGTTTAGGCTAAGAGTTAGGGTTAGGGTTACGGTTAGGGTTAGGAGTAAGGGGTTAGGTTTAGGCTAAGAGTTAGGGTTAGGGTTAGGGTTAGGGTTAGGGGTAAGGGGTTAGGTTTAGGCTAAGAGTTAGTGTTGGGGTTACGGTTAGGGTTAGGGGTAAGGGGTTAGGTTTAGGCTAAGAGTTAGGGTTGGGGTTACGGTTAGGGTTAGGAGTAAGGGGTTAGGTTTAGGCTAAGAGTTAGGGTTGGGGTTACGTTAGGGTTAGGGGTAAGGGGTTAGGTTTAGGCTAAGAGTTAGGGTTGGGGTTACGGTTAGGGTTAGGGGTAAGGGGTTAGGTTTAGGCTAAGAGTTAGGGTTGGGGTTACGGTTAGGCTTAGGGGTAAGGGGTTAGGTTTAGGCTAAGAGTTAGGGTTAGGGTTATGGTTAGGGTTAGGGTTAGGGGTAAGGGGTTAGGTTTAGGCTAAGAGTTAGTGTTGGGGTTACGGTTAGGGTTAGGGGTAAGGGGTTAGGTTTAGGCTAAGAGTTAGGGTTGGGGTTACGGTTAGGGTTAGGAGTAAGGGGTTAGGTTTAGGCTAAGAGTTAGGGTTGGGGTTACGTTAGGGTTAGGGGTAAGGGGTTAGGTTTAGGCTAAGAGTTAGGGTTGGGGTTACGGTTAGGGTTAGGGTAAGGGGTTAGGTTTAGGCTAAGAGTTAGGGTTGGGGTTACGGTTAGGCTTAGGGGTAAGGGGTTAGGTTTAGGCTAAGAGTTAGGGGTTAGGGTTACGGTTAGGGTTAGGAGTAAGGGGTTAGGTTTAGGCTAAGAGTTAGGGTTAGGGTTATGGTTAGGGTTAGGGTTAGGGTAAGGGGTTAGGTTTAGGCTAAGAGTTAGTGTTGGGGTTACGGTTAGGGTTAGGGGTAAGGGGTTAGGTTTAGGCTAAGAGTTAGGGTTGGGGTTACGGTTAGGGTTAGGAGTAAGGGGTTAGGTTTAGGCTAAGAGTTAGGGTTGGGGTTACGTTAGGGTTAGGGGTAAGGGTAGGTTTAGGCTAAGAGTTAGGGTTGGGGTTACGGTTAGGGTTAGGGGTAAGGGGTTAGGTTTAGGCTAAGAGTTAGGGTTGGGGTTACGGTTAGGCTTAGGGGTAAGGGGTTAGGTTTAGGCTAAGAGTTAGGGTTAGGGTTATGGTTAGGGTTAGGGTTAGGGGTAAGGGGTTAGGTTTAGGCTAAGAGTTAGTGTTGGGGTTACGGTTAGGGTTAGGGGTAAGGGGTTAGGTTTAGGCTAAGAGTTAGGGTTGGGGTTACGGTTAGGGTTAGGAGTAAGGGGTTAGGTTTAGGCTAAGAGTTAGGGTTGGGGTTACGTTAGGGTTAGGGGTAAGGGGTTAGGTTTAGGCTAAGAGTTAGGGTTGGGGTTACGGTTAGGGTTAGGGGTAAGGGGTTAGGTTTAGGCTAAGAGTTAGGGTTGGGGTTACGGTTAGGCTTAGGGGTAAGGGGTTAGGTTTAGGCTAAGAGTTAGGGTTAGGGTTACGGTTAGGGTTAGGAGTAAGGGGTTAGGTTTAGGCTAAGAGTTAGGGTTAGGGTTATGGTTAGGGTTAGGGTTAGGGGTAAGGGGTTAGGTTTAGGCTAAGAGTTAGTGCTGGGGTTACGGTTAGGGTTAGGGGTAAGGGGTTAGGTTTAGGCTAAGAGTTAGGGTTGGGGTTACGGTTAGGGTTAGGAGTAAAGGGTTAGGTTTAGGCTAAGAGTTAGGGTTGGGGTTACGTTAGGGTTAGGGGTAAGGGGTTAGGTTTAGGCTAAGAGTTAGGGTTGGGGTTACGGTTAGGGTTAGGGGTAAGGGGTTAGGTTTAGGCTAAGAGTTAGGGTTAGGGTTACGGTTAGGGTTAGGAGTAAGGGGTTAGGTTTAGGCTAAGAGTTAGGGTTACGGTTAGGGTTAGGGTTAGGAGTAAAGGAAAATAGGATTAAATTTGTTTTTAATTGTTTGGTCCCCGCAAGGTTAATAACACAAATGTGTGTGTCTGTTATGTTGGTATTTGTGCATGTGTAGTGCATGTGAATGTGTGTGTCTGTTATGTTGGTATTTGTGCATGTGTAGTGCATGTGAATGTGTGTGTTTGTTATGTTGGTATTTGTGCATGTGTAGTGTATGTGAATGTGTGTGTTTGTTATGTTGGTATTTGTGCATGTGTAGTGCATGTGAATTTGTGTTTGTTACGTTATTTGTGCATGTGTAGTGTATGTGAATGTGTGTGTTTGTTATGTTGGTATTTGTGCATGTGTAGTGTATGTGAATGTGTGTGTTTGTTATGTTGGTATTTGTGTGTGTGTCTGTTATGTTGGTATTTGTGCATGTGTAGTGTATGTGAATGTGTGTGTCTGTTATGTTGGTATTTGTGCATGTGTAGTGTATGTGAATGTGTGTGTTTGTTATGTTGGTATTTGTGCATGTGTAGTGTATGTGAATGTGTGTGTTTGTTATGTTGGTATTTGTGCATGTGTAGTGTATGTGAATGTGTGTGTCTGTTATGTTGGTATTTGTGCATGTGTAGTGTATGTGAATGTGTGTGTTTGTTATGTTGGTATTTGTGCATGTGTAGTGTATGTGAATGTGTGTGTTTGTTATGTTGGTATTTGTGCATGTGTAGTGTATGTGAATGTGTTTGTCTGTTATGTTGGTATATGTGCATGTGTAGTGTATGTGAATGTGTTTGTTTGTTATGTTGGTATTTGTGCATGTGTAGTGTATGTGAATGTGTGTGTCTGTTATGTTGGTATTTGTGCATGTGTAGTGTATGTGAATGTGTGTGTCTGTTATGTTGGTATTTGTGCATGTGTAGTGTATGTGAATGTGTGTGTTTGTTATGTTGGTATTTGTGCATGTGTAGTGCATGTATCCTCGGGGGTTATATCCTTCCTGTTTGGTCCTGTCCGGGGGTGTCCTCGGATGGGTCCACAGTGTCTCCTGACCCCTCCTGTCTCAGCCTCCAGTATTTATGCTGCAGTAGTTTATGTGTCGGGGGGCTAGGGTCAGTTTGTTATATCTGGTGTACTTCTCCTGTCCTATTCGGTGTCCTGTGTGAATCTAAGTGTGCGTTCTCTAATTCTCTCCTTCTCTCTTTCTTTCTTTCTTTCTCTCGGAGGACCTGAGCCCTAGGACCATGCCCCAGGACTACCTGAAATGATGACTTCTTGCTGTCCTCAGTCCACCTGGCCGTGCTGCTGCTCCAGTTTCAACTGTTCTGCCTTATTATTATTCGACCATGCTGGTCATTTATGAACATTTGAACATCTTGGCCATGTTCTGTTATAATCTCCACCCGGCACAACCAGAAGAGCCACCCCACATAGCCTGGTTCCTCTCTAGGTTTCTTCCTAGGTTGTTTAGTTTCTCCTAGCCACCGTGCTTCTACACCTGCATTGCTTGCTGTTTGGGGTTTTAGGCTGGGTTTCTGTACAGCACTTTGAGATATCAGCTGATGTACGAAGAGCTATATAAATACATTTGATTTGATTTGATTTGATTTGAATGTGTGTGTGTGTCTGTTATGTTGGTATTTGTAGTGTATGTGAATGTGTGTGTGTGTGTATCTGTTATGTTGGTATTTGTAGTGTATGTGAATGTGTGTGTGTGTGTCTGTTATGTTGGTATTTCTAGTGTATGTGAATAAGTATAGTGTATGCATTTTATTTGACCTTTATTTAACCTTTATTTAACCTTTATTTGACCTTTATTTAACTAGGCAAATCAGTTAAGAACAAATTCTTATTTTCAATGACGGCCTAGGAACAGTGGGTTAACTGCCTGTTCAAGGGCAGAACGACAGATTTGTTCCTTGTCCGCTCGAGGGTTTGAACTTGCAACCTTCTGGTTACTAGTTGGCTGTTTAGCAGCATTATGGCTGTTTAGCAGCATTATGGCTGTTTAGCAGCATTATGGTCTTATGGCTGTTTAGCAGCATTATGGTCTTATGGATGTTTAGCAGTATTACGGGTGTTTAGCAGCATTATGGCTGTTTAGCAGCATTATGGCTGTTTAGCAGCATTATTGGTGTTTAGCAGCATTATGGTCTTATGGCTGTTTAGCAGCATTATGGCTGTTTAGCAGCATTACGGCTGTTTAGCAGCATTATGGCTGTTTAGCAGCATTATTTAGGCATTATGGTTTAGCAGCATTATGGTCTTTAGCAGCATTATGGCTGTTTAACAGCATTATGGTTTTAGCAGCATTATGGCTGTTTAGCAGCATTATGGCTGTTTAGCAGCATTATGGCTGTTTAGTAGCATTATGGCTGTTTAGCAGCATTATGGCTGTTTAGCAGCATTATGGCTGTTTAGCAGCATTATGGCTGTTTTAGCAGCATTATGGCTGTTTAGCAGCATTATGGTCTTATGGCTGTTTAGCAGCATTATGGTCTGGCTTTTAGCATTATGGTCTGGCTGTTTAGCAGCATTATGGTCTTTGGCAGTTATGGTCTTATGGCTGTTTAGCAGCATTCTTATGGCTGTTTAGCAGCATTCTATGGCTGTTTAGCAGCATTATGGCTGTTTATGGAGCATGGTCTTATGGCTGTTTAGCAGCATTATGGTCTAATTATGGCTGTTTAGCAGCATTATGGCTGTTTATTATGGTCTTATGGCTGTTTAGCAGCATTATGGCTGTTTAGCAGCATTATGGCTGTTTAGCAGCATTATGGCTGTTTAGCAGTATTATGGTCTTATGGCTGTTTAGCAGCATTATGGCTCTAGCATTATGGCTGTTTAGCAGCATTATGGCTGTTTAGCAGCATTATGGCTGTTTAGCAGCATTATGGTCTTATGGCTGTTTAGCAGCATTATGGCTGTTTAGCAGCATTATGGTCTTATGGCTGTTTAGCAGCATTATGGCTGTTTAGCAGCATTATGGTCTGGCTGTTTAGCAGCATTATGGCTGTTTAGCAGCATTATGGTCTTATGGCTGTTTAGCAGCATTATGGCTGTTTAGCAGCATTATGGTCTTATGGCTGTTTAGCAGCATTATGGCTGTTTAGCAGCATTATGGTCTTATGGCTGTTTAGCAGCATTATGGCTGTTTAGCAGCATTATGGCTGTTTAGCAGCATTATGGCTGTTTAGCAGCATTATGGCTGTTTAGCAGCATTATGGCTGTTTAGCAGCATTATGGCTGTTTAGCAGGTCTTATGGCTGTTTAGCAGCATTATGGCTGTTTAGCAGCATTATGGCTGTTTAGCAGCATTATGGCTGTTTAGCAGCATTATGGCTGTTTAGCAGCATTATGGTCTTATGGCTGTTTAGCAGCATTATGGCTGTTTAGCAGCATTATGGCTGTTTAGCAGCATTATGGCTGTTTAGCAGCATTATGGCTGTTTAGCAGCATTATGGCTGTTTAGCAGCATTATGGCTGTTTAGGCATTATGTTTTAGCAGCATTATGGCTGTTTAGCAGCATTATGGCTGTTTAGCAGCATAGGCTGTTTAGCAGCATTATGGCTGTTTAGCAGCATTATGGCTGTTTAGCAGCATTATGGTCTTTGGCTGTTTAGCAGGCTGTTTAGCATTATGGCTGTTTAGCAGCATTATGGCTGTTTAGCAGCATTATGGCTGTTTAGCAGCATTATGGCTGTTTAGCAGCATTATGGCTGTTTAGCAGCATTATGGTCTTATGGCTGTTTAGCAGCATTATGGTCTTGGCTGTTTAGCAGCATTATGGCTGTTTAGCAGCATTATGGCTGTTTAGCAGCATTATGGTGGCTGTTTAGCAGCATTATGGCTGTTTAGCAGCATTATGGCTGTTTTTAGCAGCATTATGGTCTTATGGCTGTTTAGCAGCATTATGGCTGTTTAGCAGCATTATGGCTGTTTAGCAGCATTATGGCTGTTTGGCTGTTTATGGCATTATGGCTGGCTGTTTAGCAGCATTATGGCTGTTTAGCAGCATTATGGCTGTTTAGCAGCATTATGGCTGTTTATTATGGCTGTTTAGCAGCATTATGGCTGTTTAGTAGCATTATGGCTGTTTAGCAGCATTATGGCTGTTTAGCAGCATTATGGCTGTTTAGCAGCATTATGGCTGTTTAGCAGCATTATGGCTGTTTAGCAGCATTATGGTCTAATGGCTGTTTAGCAGCATTATGGTCTAATGGCTGTTTAGCAGCATTATGGTCTTATGGCTGTTTAGCAGCATTATGGTCTTATGGCTGTTTAGCAGCATTATGGCTGTTTAGCAGCATTATGGCTGTTTAGCAGCATTATGGTCTCATGGCTGTTTAGCAGCATTATGGCCTAATGGCTGTTTAGCAGCATTATGGCTGTTTAGCAGCATTATGGCTGTTTTAGCAGCATTATGGCTGTTTAGCAGCATTATGGCTGTTTGGCAGCATTATGGTCTTATGGCTGTTTAGCAGCATTATGGCTGTTTAGCAGCATTATGGCTGTTTAGCAGCATTATGGCTGTTTAGCAGCATTATGGCTGTTTAGCAGCATTATGGCTGTTTAGCAGCATTATGGCTGTTTAGCAGCATTATGGCTGTTTAGCAGCATTATGGCTGTTTAGCAGCATTATGGCTGTTTAGCAGCATTGGCTGTTTAGCAGCATTATGGCTGTTTAGCAGCATTATGGCTGTTTAGCAGCATTATGGCTGTTTAGCAGCATTATGGTCTTATGGCTGTTTAGCAGCATTATGGCTGTTTAGCAGCATTATGGCTGTTTAGCAGCATTATGGCTGTTTAGCAGGTCATTATGGCTGTTTAGCAGCATTATGGTCTTATGGCTGTTTAGCAGCATTATGGCTGTTTAGCAGCATTATGGCTGGCTTTTAGCAGCATTATGGCTGTTTAGCAGCATTATGGCTGTTTAGCAGCATTATGGCTGTTTAGCAGCATTATGGCTGTTTTAGCAGCATTATGGCTGTTTAGCAGCATTATGGCTGTTTGGCTGTTTAGCATTATGGCTGTTTAGCAGCATTATGGCTGTTTTAGCAGCATTATGGCTGTCTTATGGCTGTTTAGCAGCATTATGGTCTTATGGCTGTTTAGCAGCATTATGGCTGTTTAGCTTATGGCTGTTTAGCAGCATTATGGCTGTTTAGCAGCATTGTTTAGGCATTATGGCTGTTTAGCAGCATTATGGCTGTTTGGCAGCATTATGGCTGTTTAGCATTATGGCTGTTTAGCAGCATTATGGTCTGGCTGTTTAGCAGCATTATGGCTGTTTAGCAGCATTATGGCTGTTTAGCATTATGGCTGTTTAGCAGCATATGGCTGTTTAGCAGCATTATGGCTGTTTGCAGCATTATGGCTGTTTAGCAGCATTATGGCTGTTTAGCAGCTTATGGCTGTTTAGCAGCATTATGGCTGTTTAGCAGCATTATGGCTGTTTAGCAGCATTATGGCTGTTTAGCAGCATTATGGCTGTTTAGCAGCATGTTTAGCAGCATTATGGCTGTTTAGCAGCATTATGGTCTGTTTTAGCAGCATTATGGCTGGCTGTTTAGCAGCATTATGGCTGTTTAGCAGCATTATGGCTGTTTAGCAGCATTATGGCTTATGGCTTTTAGCAGCATTATGGCTGTTTAGCAGCATTATGGCTGTTTAGCAGCATTATGGTCTTATGGCAGCATTATGGCTTTTAGCAGCATTATGGCTGTTTAGCAGCATTATGGCTGTTTAGCAGCATTATGGCTGTTTAGCAGCATTATGGCTGTTTAGCAGCATTATGGCTGTTTAGCAGCATTATGGTCTGGCTGTTTAGCAGCATTATGGCTGTTTAGCAGCATTATGGTCTGGCTGTTTAGCAGCATTATGGTCTTATGGCTGTTTAGCAGCATTATGGCTGTTTAGCAGCATTATGGCTGTTTAGCAGCATTATGGCTGTTTAGCAGCATTATGGCTGGCTGTTTAGCAGCATTATGGCTGTTTAGCAGCATTATGGCTGTTTAGCAGCATTATGGCTGTTTAGCAGCATTATGGCTGTTTAGCAGCATTATGGTCTTATGTTTTTAGCAGCATTATGGCTCTTATGGCTGTTTAGCAGCATTATGGTGTTTAGCTTATGGCTGTTTAGCAGCATTATGGCTGTTTAGCAGCATTATGGTCTTATGGCTGTTTAGCAGCATTATGGCTGTTTAGCAGCATTATGGCTGTTTAGCATTATGGCATTATGGTGGCTGTTTAGCAGCATTATGGCTTATGGCTGTTTAGCAGCATTATGGCTGTTTAGCAGCATTATGGCTGTTTAGCAGCATTATGGCTGTTTAGCAGCATTATGGTCTTATGGCTGTTTAGCAGCATTATGGCTGTTTAGCAGCATTATGGCTGTTTAGCAGCATTATGGCTGTTTAGCAGCATTATGGCTGTTTAGCAGCATTATGGTCTTATGGCTGTTTAGCAGGCTCTTTATTATGGCTGTTTAGCAGCATTATGGCTGTTTAGCAGCATTATGGCTGTTTAGCAGCATTATGGCTGTTTAGCAGCATTATGGCTGTTTAGCAGCATTATGGCTGTTTGGCTGCATTATGGCTGTTTAGCAGCATTATGGCTGTTTAGCAGCATTATGGCTGTTTAGCAGCATTATGGCTGTTTAGCAGCATTATGGCTGTTTAGCAGCATTATGGCTGTTTAGCAGCATTATGGCTGTTTAGCAGCATTATGGCTGTTTAGCAGCATTATGGCTGTTTAGCAGCATTATGGCTGTTTAGCAGCATTATGGCTCTTATGGCTGTTTAGGCTGTTTAGCAGCATTATGGCTGTTTAGCAGCATTATGGCTTATGGCTGTTTAGCAGCATTATGGCTGTTTAGCAGCATTATGGCTGTTTAGCAGCATTATGGCTGTTTAGCAGCATTATGGCTGTTTAGCAGCATTATGGCTGTTTAGCATGGCTGTTTAGCAGCATTATGGCTGTTTAGCAGCATTATGGCTGTTTAGCAGCATTATGGCTGTTTAGCTTATGGCTGTTTAGCAGCATTATGGCTGTTTAGCAGCATTATGGCTGTTTAGCAGCATTATGGCTGTTTAGCAGCATTATGGCTGTTTAGCAGCATTATGGCTGTTTGGCATTATGTTTATGCAGCATTATGCAGCATTATGGCTGTTTAGCAGCATTATGGTCTTATGGCTTTTAGCAGCATTATGGCTGTTTAGCAGCATTATGGCTGTTTAGCAGCATTATGGTCTTATGGCTGTTTAGCAGCATTATGGCTGTTTAGCAGCATTATGGCTGTTTAGCAGCATTATGGTCTTATGCATTATGGTTTAGCAGCATTATGGCTGTTTAGCAGCATTATGGCTGTTTAGCAGCATTATGGCTGTTTAGCAGCATTATGGTCTTATGGCTGTTTAGCATTATGGCTGTTTATTATGGCTGTTTATGGCAGCATTATGGCTGTTTAGCAGCATTATGGTCTGTTTAGCAGCATTATGTCTTATGGCTGTTTAGCAGCATTATGGCTGTTTAGCAGCATGGTATGGCTGTTTAGCAGCATTATGGCTGTTTAGCAGCATTATGGCTGTTTAGCTTATGGCTGTTTAGCAGCATTATGGCTGTTTAGCAGCATTATGGCTGTTTAGCAGCATTATGGCTGTTTAGCAGCATTATGGCTGTTTATTATGGTCTTATGGCTGTTTAGCAGCATTATGGCTGTTTAGCAGCATTATGGCTGGCTGTTTAGCAGCATTATGGTCTTATGGCTGTTTAGGCAGCATTATGGCTGTTTAGCAGGCTGTTTAGCAGCATTATGGCTGTTTAGCAGCATTATGGCTGTTTAGCAGCATTATTATGGCTGTTTAGCAGCATTATGGCTGTTTAGCAGCATTATGGCTGTTTAGCAGCATTATGGCTGTTTAGCAGCATTATGGCTGTTTAGCAGCATTTAGGCATTATGGCTGTTTAGCAGCATTATGGCTGTTTAGCAGCATTATGGCTGTTTAGCAGCATTATGGCTGTTTAGCAGCATTATGGCTGTTTAGCATTATGGCTGTTTAGCAGCATTATGGCTGTTTAGCAGCATTATGGCTGTTTAGCAGCATTATGGCTGTTTAGCAGCATTATGGTCTGGCTGTTTAGCAGCATTATGGCTGTTTAGCAGCATTATGGCTGTTTAGCAGCATTATGGCTGTTTAGCAGCATATGGCTGTTTAGCAGCATTATGGCTGTTTAGCAGCATTATGGCTGTTTAGCAGCATTATGGCTGTTTAGCAGCATTATGGCTGTTTAGCAGCATTATGGCTGTTTAGCAGCATTATGGCTGTTTATGGCTGTTTAGCAGCATTATGGCTGTTTAGCAGCATTATGGTCTTATGGCTGTTTAGCAGCATTATGGCTGTTTAGCTGTTTAGCAGCATTATTATGGCTGTTTAGGCAGCAGCATTATGGCTGTTTAGCAGCATTATGGTCTTATGGATGTTTAGCAGCATTATGGATGTTTAGCAGCATTATGGCTGTTTAGCAGCATTATGGTCTTATGGATGTTTAGCAGCATTATGGCTGTTTAGCAGCATTATGGCTGTTTATCAGCATTATGGATGTTTAGCAGCATTATGGCTGTTTAGCAGCATTATGGCCGTTTAGCAGCATTATGGTCTTATGGCTGTTTAGCAGCATTATGGATGTTAACAGCATTATGGCTGTTTAGCAGTATTATGGCTGTTTAGCAGCATTATGGCTGTTTAGCATTATGGTCTTATGGCTGTTTAGCAGCATTATGGCTGTTTAGCTGTTTAGCAGCATTATGGCTGTTTAGCAGCATTATGGCTGTTTAGCAGCATTATGGCTGTTTAGGCTGTTTATGGCTGTTTAGCAGCATTATGGCTGTTTAGCAGCATTATGGTTTAGCTTATGGCTGTTTAGCAGCATTATGGCTGTTTAGCAGCATTATGGCTGTTTAGGCAGCATTATGGCTGTTTAGCAGCATTATGGCTGTTTAGCATTATGGCTGTTTAGCATTATGGCTGTTTAGCAGCATTATGTTTATGGCTGTTTAGCAGCATTATGGCTGTTTAGCAGCATTATGGCTGTTTAGCAGCATTATGGTCTGTTTTAGCAGCATTATGGCTGTCTTATTATGGCTGTTTAGCAGCATTATGGCTGTTTAGCAGCATTATGGCTGTTTAGCAGCATTATGGTCTTATTATGGCTGTTTAGCAGCATTATGGCTGTTTAGCAGCATTATGGCTGTTTAGCAGCATTATGGCTGTTTAGCAGCATTATGGCTGTTTAGCAGCATTATGGTTTAGTAGCATGTTTTAGCAGCATTATGGCTGTTTAGCAGCATTATGGCTGTTTAGCAGCATTATGGCTGTTTGGCAGCATTATGGCTGTTTAGCAGCATTATGGCTGTTTAGCTTATGGCTGTTTAGCAGCATTATGGCTGTTTAGCAGCATTATGGCTGTTTAGCAGCATTATGGCTGTTTAGCAGCTTATGGCTGTTTAGCAGCATTATGGCTGTTTAGCAGCATTATGGCTGTTTAGCAGCATTATGGCTGTTTAGCAGCATTATGGTCTTATGGCTGTTTAGCAGCATTATGGCTGGCTGTTTAGCAGCATTATGGCTGTTTAGCAGCATTATGGCTGTTTAGCAGCATTATGGCTGTTTAGCAGCATTATGGCTCTTTAGCTGTTTAGCATTATGGCTGTTTAGCAGCATTATGGCTGTTTTAGCAGCATTATGGTCTGTTTGGCAGCATTATGGCTGTTTAGCAGCATTATGGCTGTTTAGCAGCATTATGGCTGTTTAGCAGCATTATGGCTGTTTAGCAGCATTATGGCTGTTTAGCAGCATTATGGTCTTATGGCTGTTTAGCAGCATTATGGCTGTTTAGCAGCATTATGGCTGTTTAGCAGCATTATGGCTGTTTAGCAGCATTATGGTCTTTTAGCTGTTTAGCAGCATTATGGCTGTTTAGCAGCATTATGGCTGTTTAGCAGCATTATGGCTGTTTAGCAGCATTATGGCTGTTTAGCTTATTATGGCTGTTTAGAGCATTATGGCTGTTTAGCAGCATTATGGCTGTTTAGCAGCATTATGGCTGTTTAGCAGCATTATGGTCTTATGGCTGTTTAGCAGCATTATGGCTGTTTAGCAGCATTATGGCTGTTTAGCAGCATTATGGCTGTTTAGCAGCATTATGGTCTTATGGCTGTTTAGCAGCATTATGGCTGTTTAGCAGCATTATGGCTGTTTAGCAGCATTATGGCTGTTTAGCAGCATTATGGTCTTATGGCTGTTTAGCAGCATTATGGCTGTTTAGCAGCATTATGGCTGTTTAGCAGCATTATGGTCTTATGGCTGTTTAGCAGCATTATGGCTGTTTAGCAGTTTAGCAGCATTATGGCTGTTTAGCAGCATTATGGCTGTTTAGCAGCATTATGGCTGTTTAGCAGCATTATGGCTGTTTAGCAGCATTATGGTCTTATGGCTGTTTAGCAGCATTATGGCTGTTTAGCAGCATTATGGCTGTTTAGCATTAGCATTATGGCTGTTTAGCAGCATTATGGTCTTATGGCTGTTTAGCAGCATATGGCTGTTTAGCAGCATTATGGCTGTTTAGCAGCATTATGGCTGTTTATTTATGGCTGTTTAGCAGCATTATGGCTGTTTAGCAGCATTATGGCTGTTTAGCAGCATTATGGCTGTTTAGCAGCATTATGGTCTTATGGCTGTTTAGCAGCATTATGGCTGTTTAGCAGCATTATGGTTTAGCAGCTGGCTGTTTAGCAGCATTATGGCTGTTTTAGCAGCATTATGGCTGTTTAGCAGCATTATGGCTGTTTAGCAGCATTATGGCTGTTTTAGCAGCATTATGGCTGTTTAGCAGGCTGTTTATGGCTTATGGCTGTTTAGCAGCATTATGGCTGTTTAGCAGCATTATGGCTGTTTAGCAGCATTATGGCTGTTTAGCAGCATTATGGCTGTTTAGCAGCATTATGGCTGGCTGTTTAGCAGCATTATGGCTGTTTAGCAGCATTATGGCTGTTTAGCAGCATTATGGTCTTATGGCTGTTTAGCAGCATTATGGCTGTTTAGCAGCATTATGGCTGTTTAGCAGCATTATGGTCTTATGGCTGTTTAGCAGCATTATGGCTGTTTAGCAGCATTATGGCTGTTTAGCAGCATTATGGCTGTTTAGCAGCATTATGGTCTTATGGCTGTTTAGCAGCATTATGGCTGTTTAGCAGCATTATGGCTGTTTAGCAGCATTATGGCTGTTTAGCAGCATTATGGCTGTTTAGCAGCATTATGGCTGTTTAGCAGCATTATGGCTGTTTAGCATTATGGCTGTTTAGCAGCATTATGGCTGTATGGCTGTTTAGCAGCATTATGGCTGTTTAGCAGCATTATGGCTGTTTAGCAGCATTATGGTCTTATGGCTGTTTAGCAGGCTTTTAGCAGCATTATGGCTGTTTAGCAGCATTATGGCTGTTTAGCTGTGGCTGTTTAGCAGCATTATGGTCTTATGGCTGTTTAGCAGCATTATGGTCTTATGGCTGTTTAGCAGCATTATGGCTGTTTAGCAGCATTATGGCTGTTTAGCAGCATTATGGCTGTTTAGCAGCATTATGGCTGTTTAGCAGCATTATGGCTGTTTAGCAGCATTATGGCTGTTTAGCAGCATTATGGCTGTTTAGCAGCATTATGGTCTTATGGCTGTTTAGCAGCATTATGGCTGTTTAGTAGCATTATGGTCTTATGGCTGTTTAGCAGCATTATGGACTTATGGCTGTTTAGCAGCATTATGGCTGTTTAGTAGCATTATGGCTGTTTAGCAGCATTATGGCTGTTTAGCAGCATTATGGCTGTTTAGCAGCATTATGGCTGTTTAGCAGCATTATGGCTGTTTAGCAGCATTATGGTCTGGCTGTTTAGCAGCATTATGGCTGTTTAGCAGCATTATGGCTGTTTAGCAGCATTATGGCTGTTTAGCAGCATTATGGCTGTTTTAGCAGCATTATGGCTGGCTTTTAGCAGCATTATGGCTGTTTAGCAGCATTATGGCTGTTTAGCAGCATTATGGCTGTTTAGCAGCATTATGGCTGTTTAGCAGCATTATGGCTGTTTAGCAGCATTATGGCTGTTTAGCAGCATTATGGCTGTTTAGCAGCATTATGGCTGTTTAGCAGCATTATGGTCTTATGGCTGTTTAGTTATGGCTTTTAGCAGCATTATGGCTGTTTAGCAGCATTATGGCTGTTTAGCAGCATTATGGCTGTTTTAGCAGCATTATGGCTGTTTAGCAGCATTATGGCTGTTTAGCAGCATTATGGCTGTTTAGCAGCATTATGGCTGTTTAGCAGCATTATGGCTGTTTATGGCTGTTTAGCAGCATATGGCTGTTTAGCAGCATTATGGCTGTTTAGCAGCATTATGGCTGTTTAGCAGCATTATGGCTGTTTAGCAGCATTATGGCTGTTTAGCAGCATTATGGCTGTTTTTAGCAGCATTATGGCTGTTTAGCAGCATTATGGCTGTTTAGCAGCATTATGGCTGTTTAGCAGCATTATGGCTGTTTAGCAGCATTATGGCTGGCTTTTAGCAGCATTATTTAGGCATTATGGCTGTTTAGCAGCATTATGGCTGTTTAGCAGCATTATGGTCTTATGGCTTTTAGCAGCATTATGGCTGTTTAGCAGCATTATGGCTGTTTAGCAGCATTATGGCTGTTTAGCAGCATTATGGTTTAGCAGCATTATGGCTGTTTAGCAGCATTATGGCTGTTTAGCAGCATTATGGCTGTTTAGCAGCATTATGGCTGTTTAGCAGCATTATGGCTGTTTAGCAGCTTATGGCTGTTTAGCAGCATTATGGTTTAGCAGCTTATGGCTGTTTAGCAGCATTATGGCTGTTTAGCAGCATTATGGCTGTTTAGCAGCATTATGGTCTTATGGCTGTTTAGCAGCATTATGGCTGTTTAGCAGCATTATGGCTGTTTAGCAGCATTATGGCTGTTTAGCAGCATTATGGCTGTTTAGCAGCATTATGGTCTTATGGCTGTTTAGCAGCATTATGGCTGTTTAGCAGCATTATGGCTGTTTAGCAGCATTATGGCTGGCTGTTTAGCATTATGGCTGTTTATTATGGCTGTTTAGCAGCATTATGGCTGTTTAGCAGCATTATGGCTGTTTAGCAGCATTATGGTGTTTAGCTTATGGCTGTTTAGCAGCATTATGGCTGTTTAGCAGCATTATGGCTGGCTGTTTAGCAGCATTATGGCTGTTTAGCAGCATTATGGTTTAGCAGCATTATGGCTGTTTAGCAGCATTATGGCTGTTTAGCAGCATTATGGCTGTTTAGCAGCATTATGGCTGTTATGGCTGTTTAGCATTATTATGGCTGTTTAGCAGCATTATGGCTGTTTAGCAGCATTATGGCTGTTTAGCAGCATTATGGCTGTTTAGCTGTTATGGCTGTTTAGCAGCATTATGGCTGTTTAGCAGCATTATGGCTGTTTAGCAGCATTATGGCTGTTTAGCAGCATTATGGCTGTTTAGCAGCATTATGGCTGTTTAGCAGCATTATGGCTGTTTAGCAGTATTATGGTCTTATGGCTGTTTAGCAGCATTATGGCTGTTTAGCAGCATTATGGCTGTTTAGCAGCATTATGGCTGTTTAGCAGCATTATGGCTGTTTAGCAGCATTATGGCTGTTTAGCAGCATTATGGCTGTTTAGCAGCATTATGGCTGTTTAGCAGCATTATGGCTGTTTAGCAGCATTATGGCTGTTTAGCAGCATTATGGTCTTATGGCTGTTTAGCAGCATTATGGCTGTTTAGCAGCATTATGGCTGTTTAGCAGCATTATGGCTGTTTAGCAGCATTATGGTCTTATGGCTGTTTAGCAGCATTATGGCTGTTTAGCAGCATTATGGCTGTTTAGCAGCATTATGGCTGTTTAGCAGCATTATGGCTGTTTAGCAGCATTATGGCTGTTTAGCTGTTTAGCAGCATTATGGCTGTTTAGCAGCATTATGGCTGTTTTAGCAGCATTATGGCTGTTTAGCAGCATTATGGCTGTTTAGCAGCATTATGGCTGTTTAGCAGCATTATGGCTGTTTAGCAGCATTATGGCTGTTTAGCAGCATTATGGCTGTTTAGCAGCATTATGGCTGTTTAGCAGCATTATGGCTGTTTAGCAGCATTATGGCTGTTTAGCAGCATTATGGCTGTTTAGCAGCATTATGGCTGTTTAGCAGCATTATGGCTGTTTGCATTATGGCTGGCTTAGCAGCATTATGGCTGTTTAGCAGCATTATGGCTGTTTAGCAGCATTATGGCTGTTTAGCAGCATTATGGCTGTTTAGCAGCATTATGGCTGTTTAGCAGCATTATGGCTGTTTAGCAGCATTATGGCTGTTTAGCAGCATTATGGCTGTTTAGCAGCATTATGGCTGTTTAGCAGCATTATGGGCTGTTTAGCAGCATTATGGCTGTTTAGCAGCATTATGGCTGTTTAGCAGCATTATGGTCTGGCTTTTAGCAGCATTATGGCTGTTTAGCAGCATTATGGTCTTATGGCTGTTTAGCAGCATTATGGCTGTTTTAGCAGCATTATGGCTGTTTAGCAGCATTATGGCTGTTTTATGGCTGTTTATGGTCTTATGGCTGTTTAGCAGCATTATGGCTGTTTAGCAGCATTATGGCTGTTTAGCAGCATTATGGTCTGGCTGTTAGCAGCATTATGGCTGTTTTAGCAGCATTATGGCTGTTTAGCAGCATTATGGCTGTTTAGCAGCATTATGGCTGTTTAGCAGCATTATGGCTGTTTAGCAGCATTATGGCTGTTTAGCAGCATTATGGCTTATGTTTAGCAGCATTATGGCTGTTTAGCAGCATTATGGCTGTTTAGCAGCATTATGGCTGTTTAGCAGCATTATGGCTGTTTAGCAGCATTATGGCTGTTTGGCTGTTTAGCAGCATTATGGCTGTTTAGCAGTTTAGCAGCATTATGGCTGTTTGGCAGCAGCATGGCTGTTTAGCAGCATTATGGCTGTTTAGCAGCATTATGGTCTTATGGCTGTTTAGCAGGCATTTAGGTCATTATGGCTGTTTAGGCTGCATTATGGCTGTTTAGCAGCATTATGGCTGTTTAGCAGCATTATGGTCTTATGGCTGTTTAGCAGCATTATGGCTGTTTAGCAGCATTATGGCTGTTTAGCAGCATTATGGTCTTATGGCTGTTTAGCAGCATTAGCAGCATTATGGTCTTATGGCTGTTTAGCAGCATTATGGCTGGCTTTAGCAGCATTATGGCTGTTTAGCAG
This sequence comes from Oncorhynchus tshawytscha, assembly GCF_018296145.1. Lineage (NCBI taxonomy): Eukaryota > Metazoa > Chordata > Actinopteri > Salmoniformes > Salmonidae > Oncorhynchus > Oncorhynchus tshawytscha. The sequence goes on along the minus strand of NC_056436.1, from coordinate 88,355,276 downwards.
CATTATGGCTGTTGGCTGTTTAGCAGCATTATGGCTGTTTAGCAGCATTATGGCTGTTTAGCAGCATTATGGCTGTTTAGCAGCATTATGGCTGTTTAGCAGCATTATGGTCTTTGGCTGTTTATGGCATTTAGGGCTGTTTAGCAGCATTATGGCTGTTTAGCAGCATTATGGCTGTTTAGCAGCATTATGGCTGTTTAGCAGCATTATGGCTGTTTAGCAGCATTATGGCTGTTTAGCAGCATTATGGCTGTTTAGCAGCATTATGGTCTTATGGCTATGTTTAGCTTATGGCTGTTTAGCAGCATTATGGCTGTTTAGCAGCATTATGGCTGTTTAGCAGCATTATGGCTGTTTAGCAGCATTATGGCTGTTTAGCAGCATTATGGCTGTTTAGCAGCATTATGGTCTTATGGCTGTTTAGCAGCATTATGGCTGTTTAGCAGCATTATGACTGTTGAGCAGCATTATGGCTGTTTAGCAGCATTATGGCTGTTTAGCTGCATTATGGCTGTTTAGCAGCATTATGGCTGTTTAGCAGCATTATGGCTGTTTAGCAGCATTATGGCTGTTTAGCAGCATTATGGGCTGTTTAGCAGCAGCATTATGGCTGTTTAGCAGCATTATGGCTGTTTAGCAGCATTATGGTTAGCAGCATTATGGTCTTATGGCTGTTTAGCAGCATTATGGCTGTTTAGCAGCATTATGGCTGTTTAGCTTATGGCTGTTTAGCAGCATTATGGTCTTATGGCTGTTTAGCAGCATTATGGCTGTTTAGCAGCATTATGGCTGTTTAGCAGCATTATGGCTGTTTAGCAGCATTATGGTCTTATGGCTGTTTAGCAGCATTATGGCTGTTTAGCAGTGTTTAGCAGCATTATGGCTGTTTAGCAGCATTATGGTCTGGCTGTTTAGCAGCATTATGGCTGTTTAGCAGCATTATGGCTGTTTAGCAGCATTATGGCTGTTTAGCAGCATTATGGCTGTTTAGCAGCATTATGGCTGTTTAGCAGCATTATGGCTGTTTAGCAGCATTATGGCTGTTTAGCAGCATGGCTATGGCTGTTTAGCAGCATTATGGCTGTTTAGCAGCATTATGGCTGTTTAGCAGCATTATGGCTGTTTAGCAGCATTATGGCTGTTTAGCAGCATTATGGCTGTTTAGCAGGCATTATGGCTGTTTAGCAGCATTATGGCTGTTTAGCAGCATTATGGCTGTTTAGCAGCATTATGGCTGTTTAGCAGCATTATGGCTGTTTAGCAGCATTATGGTCTTATGGCTGTTTAGCAGCATTATGGCTGTTTAGCAGCATTATGGCTGTTTAGCAGCATTATGGCTGTTTAGCAGCATTATGGCTGTTTAGCAGCATTATGGTCTTATGGCTGTTTAGCAGCATTATGGCTGTTTAGCAGCATTATGGTCTTATGGCTGTTTAGCAGCATTATGGCTGTTTAGCAGCATTATGGCTGTTTAGCAGCATTATGGTCTTATGGCTGTTTAGCAGCATTATGGCTGTTTAGCAGCATTATGGCTGTTTAGCAGCATTATGGCTGTTTAGCAGCATTATGGCTGTTTAGCAGCATTATGGCTGTTTAGCAGCATTATGGCTGTTTAGCAGCATTATGGCTGTTTAGCAGCATTATGGCCTGTTTAGCAGCATTATGGCTGTTTAGCAGCATTATGGTCTTATGGCTGTTTAGCAGCATTATGGCTGTTTAGCAGCATTATGGCTGTTTAGCAGCATTATGGCTGTTTAGCAGCATTATGGCTGTTTAGCAGCATTATGGCTGTTTGGCTGTTTAGCAGCATTATGGCTGTTTAGCAGCATTATGGCTGTTTAGCAGCATTATGGCTGTTTGTTTAGCAGCATTATGGCTGTTTAGCAGCATTATGGGCTGTTTAGCAGCATTATGGTCTTATGGCTGTTTAGCAGCATTATGGCTGTTTAGCAGCATTATGGTGTTTAGCAGCATTATGGCTGTTTAGCAGCATTATGGCTGTTTAGCAGCATTATGGCTGTTTAGCAGCATTATGGCTGTTTAGCAGCATTATGGCTGTTTAGCAGCATTATGGCTGTTTAGCAGCATTATGGCTGTTTAGCAGCATTATGGCTGTTTAGCAGTATTATGGCTGCATTATGGCTGTTTAGCAGCATTATGGCTGTTTAGCAGCATTATGGTCTTATGGCTGTTTAGCAGCATTATGGTCTTATGGCTGTTTAGCAGCATTATGGCTGTTTAGCAGCATTATGGCTGTTTAGCAGCATTATGGTCTTATGGCTGTTTAGCAGCATTATGGCTGTTTAGCAGCATTATGGCTGTTTAGCAGCATTATGGCTGTTTAGCAGCATTATGGCTGTTTAGCAGCATGGCTGGCTTTTAGCAGCATTATGGCTGTTTAGCAGCATTATGGCTGTTTAGCAGCATTATGGCTGTTTAGCAGCATTATGGCTGTTTAGCAGCATTATGGTCTTATGGCTGTTTAGCATGCATTATGGCATTTATGGCTGTTTAGCAGCATTATGGCTGTTTAGCAGCATTATGGCTGTTTAGCAGCATTATGGCTGTTTAGCAGCATTATGGCTGGCTTTTAGCAGCATTATGGCTGTTTAGCAGCATTATGGCTGTTTAGCAGCATTATGGCTGCATTATGGCTTATGGCTGTTTAGCAGCATTATGGCTGTTTAGCAGCATTATGGCTGTTTAGCAGCATTATGGCTGTTTAGCAGCATTATGGCTTTTAGCAGCATTATGGCTGTTTAGCAGCATTATGGCTGTTTAGCAGCATTATGGCTGTTTAGCAGCATTATGGTCTTATGGCTGTTTAGCAGCATTATGGCTGTTTAGCAGCATTATGGTCTTTATGGCTGTTTAGCAGCATTATGGCTGTTTAGCAGCATTATGGCTGTTTAGCAGCATTATGGCTTATGGCTGTTAGCAGCATTATGGCTGTTTAGCAGCATTATGGCTGTTTAGCAGCATTATGGCTGTTTAGCAGCATTATGGCTGTTTAGCAGCATTATGGCTGTTTAGCAGCATTATGGCTGTTTAGCAGCATTATGGTCATTATGGCTGTTTAGCAGCATTATGGCTGTTTAGCAGCATTATGGCTGTTTAGCAGGCTATGGCTGTTTAGCAGCATTATGGCTGTTTAGGCAGCATTATGGCAGCATTATGGCTGTTTAGCAGCATTATGGCTGTTTAGCAGCATTATGGCTGTTTAGCAGCATTATGGCTGTTTAGCAGCATTATGGCTGTTTAGCAGGTCTTATGGCTGTTTAGCAGCATTATGGCTGTTTAGCAGCATTATGGCTGTTTAGCAGCATTATGGCTGTTTAGCAGCATTATGGCTGTTTAGCAGCATTATGGTCTGGCTTTTAGCAGCATTATGGCTGTTTAGCAGCATTATGGCTGTTTAGCAGCATTATGGCTGTTTAGCAGCATTATGGCTGTTTAGCAGCATTATGGTGTTTAGCTTATGGCTGTTTAGCAGCATTATGGCTTTAGCAGCATTATGGCTGTTTAGCAGCATTATGGCTGTTTAGCAGCATTATGGCTGTTTAGCAGCATTATGGCTGTTTAGCAGCATTATGGCTGTTTAGCAGCATTATGGTCTTATGGCTGTTTAGCAGCATTATGGCTGTTTAGCAGCATTATGGCTGTTTAGCAGCATTATGGCTGTTTAGCAGCATTATGGCTGTTTATGGTCTTATGGCTGTTTAGCAGCATTATGGCTGTTTAGCAGCATTATGGCTGTTTAGCAGGCTGTTTAGGTCATTATGGCTGTTTAGCAGCATTATGGCTGTTTAGCAGCATTATGGCTGTTTAGCAGCATTATGGCTGTTTAGCAGCATTATGGCTGTTTAGCAGCATTATGGCTGTTTAGCTTATGGCTGTTTAGCAGCATTATGGCTGTTTAGCAGCATTATGGCTGTTTAGCAGCATTATGGCTGTTTAGCAGCATTATGGCTGTTTAGCAGCATTATGGCTGTTTAGCAGCATTATGGCTTATGGCTGTTTAGCAGCATTATGGCTGTTTAGCAGCATTATGGCTGTTTAGCAGCATTATGGCTGTTTAGCAGCATTATGGTCTTATGGCTGTTTAGCAGCATTATGGCTGTTTAGCAGCATTATGGCTGTTTAGCTTATGGTTTAGCAGCATTATGGCTGTTTAGCAGCATTATGGCTGTTTAGCAGCATTATGGCTGTTTAGCAGCATTATGGCTGTTTAGCAGCATTATGGCTGTTTTAGCAGCATTATGGCTGGCTTTATGGCTGTTTAGCAGCATTATGGCTGTTTAGCAGCATTATGGCTGTTTAGCAGCATTATGGCTGTTTAGCAGCATTATGCATTATGGCTGTTTAGCAGCATTATGGCTGTTTAGCAGCATTATGGCTGTTTGGCTGTTTAGCAGCATTATGGCTGTTTAGCAGCATTATGGCTGTTTAGCAGCATTATGGCTTATGGCTGTTTAGTTTAGCAGCATTATGGCTGTTTAGCAGCATTATGGTCTTATGGCTGTTTAGCAGCATTATGGCTGTTTAGCAGCATTATGGCTGTTTAGCAGCATTATGGCTTTTTAGCAGCATTATGGCTGTTTAGCAGCATTATGGCTGTTTAGCAGCATTATGGTCTTATGGCTGTTTAGCAGCATTATGGCTGTTTAGCAGCATTATGGCTGTTTAGCAGCATTATGGCTGTTTAGCAGCATTATGGCTGTTTAGCAGCATTATGGCTGTTTAGCAGCATTATGGCTGTTTAGCAGCATTATGGCTGTTTAGCAGCATTATGGCTGTTTAGCAGCATTATGGCTGTTTAGCAGCATTATGGCTGTTTAGCAGCATTATGGCTGTTTAGCAGCATTATGGCTGTTTAGCAGCATTATGGCTGTTTAGCAGCATTATGGCTGTTTAGCAGCATTATGGCTGTTTAGCAGCATTATGGCTGTTTAGCAGCATTATGGCTGTTTAGCAGCATTATGGTCTGGCTGTTTAGCAGCATTATGGCTGTTTAGTTTATGGCTGTTTAGCATTATGGCTGTTTAGCAGCATTATGGCTGTTTAGCAGCATTATGGCTGTTTAGCAGCATTATGGTCTTATGGCTTTTAGGTCTTATGGCAGCATTATGGCTTATGTGTTTAGCAGCATTATGGCTGTTTAGCAGCATTATGGCTGTTTAAGCATTATGGCTGTTTAGCAGCATTATGGCTGTTTAGCAGCATTATGGCTGTTTAGCAGCATTATGGCTGTTTAGCAGCATTATGGCTGTTTAGCAGCATTATGGTCTGGCTTTTAGCAGCATTATGGTCTTTATGGCTGTTTAGCAGCATTATGGCTGTTTAGCAGCATTATGGCTGTTTAGCAGCATTATGGCTATGGCTGCATTATGGCTGTTTAGCAGCATTATGGCTGTTTAGCAGCATTATGGCTGTTTAGCAGCATTATGGCTGTTTAGCAGCATTATGGTCTTATGGCTGTTTAGCAGCATTATGGCTGTTTAGCAGCATTATGGCTGTTTAGCAGCATTATGGCTGTTTAGCAGCATTATGGTCTTATGGCTGTTTAGCAGCATTATGGCTGTTTAGCAGCATTATGGCTGTTTAGCAGCATTATGGCTGTTATGCAGCATTATGGCTGTTTAGCAGCATTATGGCTGTTTAGCAGCATTATGGCTGTTTAGCAGCATTATGGCTGTTTAGCAGCATTATGGTCTTATATGGCTGTTTAGCAGCATTATGGCTGTTTAGCAGCATTATGGCTGTTTAGCAGCATTATGGCTGTTTAGCAGCATTATGGCTGTTTAGCAGCATTATGGCTGTTTAGCAGGTCTTATGGCTGTTTAGCAGCATTATGGCTGTTTAGCAGCATTATGGCTGTTTAGCAGCATTAGGCTGTTTATGGCTGTTTAGCAGCATTATGGCTGTTTAGCAGCATTATGGCTGTTTAGCAGCATTATGGCTGTTTAGCAGCATTATGGTCTTATGGCTGTTTAGCAGCATTATGGCTGTTTAGCAGCATTATGGCTGTTTAGCAGCATTATGGCTGTTTTAGCAGCATTATGGCTGTTTAGCAGCATTATGGCTGTTTAGCAGCATTATGGCTGTTTAGCAGCATTATGGCTGTTTTAGCAGCATTATGGTCAGCATTATGGCTGTTTAGCAGCATTATGGCTGTTTAGCAGCATTATGGCCGTTTAGTAGCATTATGGCTGTTTAGCAGCATTATGGCTGTTTAGCAGCATTATGGCCGTTTAGCAGTATTATGGCTGTTTTGCAGCATTATGGTCTTATGGCTGTTTAGCAGCATTATGGCTGTTTAGCAGCATTATGGTCTTATGGCTGTTTAGTAATATTATGGTCTAATGGCTGTTTAGCAGCATTATGGCTGTTTAGCAGCATTATGGCTGTTTAGCAGCATTATGGCTGTTTAGCAGCATTATGGTCTTATGGCTGTTTAGCAGTATTATGGCTGTTTAGTAGCATTATGGTCTTATGGCTGTTTAGCAGCATTATGGTCTTATGGCTGTTCAGCAGCATTATGGCTGTTTAGTAGCATTATGGTCTTATGGCTGTTTAGCAGCATTATGGTCTTATGGCTGTTTAGCAGCATTATGGCTGTTTAGCAGCATTATGGCTGTTTAGCAGCATTATGGCTGTTTAGCAGCATTATGGCTGTTTAGCAGCATTATGGTCTTATGGCTGTTTAGCAGCATTATGGCTGTTTAGCAGCATTATGGCTGTTTAGCAGCATTATGGCTGTTTAGCAGCATTATGGCTGTTTAGCAGCATTATGGCTGTTTAGCAGCATTATGGTCTTATGGCTGTTTAGCAGCATTATGGCTGTTTAGCAGCATTATGGCTGTTTAGCAGCATTATGGCTGTTTAGCAGCATTATGGCTGTTTATGGCTGTTTATGGTCAGGCTGTTTAGCAGCATTATGGCTGTTTAGCAGCATTATGGCTGTTTAGCAGCATTATGGCTGTTTAGGCTGTTTAGCATTATGGCTGTTTAGCAGCATTATGGCTGTTTAGCAGCATTATGGCTGTTTAGCAGCATTATGGCTGTTTAGCAGCATTATGGTCTTATGGCTGTTTAGCAGCATTATGGCTGTTTAGCAGCATTATGGCTGTTTAGCAGCATTATGGTTTATGGCTGTTTAGCAGGTCTTATGGCTGTTTAGCAGCATTATGGCTGTTTAGCAGCATTATGGCTGTTTAGCAGCATTATGGCTGTTTAGCAGCATTATGGCTGTTTAGCAGCATTATGGCTGTTTAGCTGTTTTAGCATTATGGCTGTTTTTAGCAGCATTATGGCTGTTTAGCAGCATTATGGCTGTTTAGCTTATGGTCTTATGGCTGTTTAGCAGCATTATGGCTGTTTAGCAGCATTATGGCTGTTTAGCAGCATTATGGTCTTAGCTGTTTAGCAGCATTATGGCTGTTTAGCAGCATTATGGCTGTTTAGCAGCATTATGGCTGTTTAGCTGCAGGTCATTATGGCTGTTTAGCAGCATTATGGCTGTTTAGCAGCATTATGGCTGTTTAGCAGCATTATGGCTGTTTAGCAGCATTATGGCTGTTTAGCAGCATTATGGCTGTTTAGCAGCATTATGGCTGTTTAGCAGCATTATGGCTGTTTAGCAGCATTATGGCTGTTTAGCAGCATTATGGCTGTTTAGCAGCATTATGGCTGTTTAGCAGCATTATGGCTGTTTAGCAGCATTATGGCTGTTTAGCAGCATTATGGCTGTTTAGCAGCATTATGGCTGTTTAGCAGCATTATGGCTGTTTAGCAGCATTATGGCTGTTTAGCAGCATTATGGTCTTATGGCTGTTTAGCAGCATTATGGCTGTTTAGCAGCATTATGGCTGTTTAGCAGCATTATGGCTGTTTAGCAGCATTATGGCTGTTTTGCAGCATTATGGCTGTTTAGCAGCATTATGGTCTTATGGCTGTTTAGCAGCATTATGGCTGTTTAGCAGCATTATGGCTGTTTAGCAGCATTATGGCTGTTTAGCAGCATTATGGCTGTTTAGCAGCATTATGGCTGTTTAGCAGCATTATGGCTGTTTAGCAGCATTATGGCTGTTTAGCAGCATTATGGCTGTTTAGCAGCATTATGGTCTTATGGCTGTTTAGCAGCATTATGGCTGTTTAGCAGCATTATGGCTGTTTAGCAGCATTATGGCTGTTTAGCAGCATTATGGCTGTTTAGCAGCATTATGGCTGCATTATGGCTGTTTAGCAGCATTATGGCTGTTTAGCAGCATTATGGCTGTTTAGCAGCATTATGGCTGTTTAGCAGCATTATGGCTGTTTAGCAGCATTATGGCTGTTTAGCAGCATTATGGCTGTTTAGCAGCATTATGGCTGTTTAGCAGCATTATGGCTGTTTAGCAGCATTATGGCTGTTTAGCAGCATTATGGCTTATGGCTGTTTAGCAGCATTATGGCTGTTTAGCAGCATTATGGCTGTTTAGCAGTTATGGTCTTATGGCTGTTTAGCAGCATTATGGCTGTTTAGCAGCATTATGGCTGTTTAGCAGCATTATGGTCTTATGGCTGTTTAGCAGCATTATGGCTGTTTAGCAGCATTATGGCTGTTTAGCAGCATTATGGCTGTTTAGTTTATGGCTGTTTAGCAGCATTATGGCTGTTTAGCAGCATTATGGCTGTTTAGCAGCATTATGGCTGTTTAGCAGCATTATGGCTGTTTAGCAGCATTATGGCTGTTTAGCAGCATTATGGCAGTTTATGGCTGTTTAGCAGCATTATGGCTGTTTAGCAGCATTATGGTCTGTTTGGCTGCATTATGGCTGTTTAGCAGCATTATGGCTGTTTAGCATTATGGCTGTTTAGCAGCATTATGGCTGTTTAGCAGCATTATGGCTGTTTAGCAGCATTATGGCTGTTTAGCAGCATTATGGTCTGGCTTTTAGCAGCATTATGGCTGTTTAGCAGCATTATGGCTGTTTAGCAGCATTATGGCTGTTTAGCAGCATTATGGCTGTTTAGAAGCATTATGGCTGTTTAGCAGCATTATGGTCTTATGGCTGTTTAGCAGCATTATGGCTGTTTAGCAGCATTATGGTCTTATGGCTGTTTAGCAGCATTATGGCTGTTTAGCAGCATTATGGCTGTTTAGCAGCATTATGGCTGTTTAGCAGCATTATGGCTGTTTAGCAGCATTATGGCTGTTTAGCAGCATTATGGCTGTTTAGCAGCATTAGCAGCATTATGGCTTTAGCAGCATTATGGCTGTTTAGCAGCATTATGGCTGTTTAGCAGCATTATGGTCTTATGGCTGTTTAGCAGCATTATGGCTGTTTAGCAGCATTATGGCTGTTTAGCAGCATTATGGCTGTTTAGCAGCATTATGGCTGTTTAGCATTATGGTCTGGCTGTTTAGCAGCATTATGGCTGTTTAGCAGCATTATGGCTGTTTAGCAGCATTATGGCTGTTTAGCAGCATTATGGTCTTATGGCTGTTTAGCAGCATTATGGCTGTTTAGCAGCATTATGGCTGTTTAGCAGCATTATGGTCTGTTTAGCAGCATTATGGCTGTTTAGCAGCATTATGGCTGTTTAGCAGCATTATCTTATGGCTGTTTAGCAGCATTATGGCTGTTTAGCAGCATTATGGCTGTTTAGCAGCATTATGGCTGTTTAGCAGCATTATGGCTGTTTAGCTTATGCATTATGGCTGTTTAGCAGCATTATGGCTGTTTAGCAGCATTATGGCTGTTTAGCTTATGGCTGTTTAGCAGGTCTTATGGCTGTTTAGCAGCATTATGGCTGTTTAGCAGCATTATGGCTGTTTAGCAGCATTATGGCTGTTTAGCAGCATTATGGTCTTATGGCTGTTTAGCAGCATTATGGCTGTTTAGCAGCATTATGGCTGTTTAGCAGCATTATGGCTGTTTAGCAGCATTATGGCTTATGGCTGTTTAGCAGCATTATGGCTGTTTAGCAGCATTATGGCTGTTTAGCAGCATTATGGCTGTTTAGCAGCATTATGGCTGTTTAGCAGCATTATGGCTGTTTAGCAGTATTATGGCTGTTTAGCAGCATTATGGCTGTTTAGCAGCATTATGGCTGTTTAGCAGCATTATGGCTGTTTAGCAGCATTATGGCTGTTTAGCAGCATTATGGTCTTATGGCTGTTTAGCAGCATTATGGCTGTTTAGCAGCATTATGGCTGTTTAGCAGCATTATGGTCTTATGGCTGTTTAGCAGCATTATGGCTGTTTAGCAGCATTATGGCTGTTTAGCAGCATTATGGCTGTTTAGCAGCATTATGGCTGTTTAGCAGCATTATGGCTGTTTAGCAGCATTATGGCTGTTTAGCAGCATTATGGCTGTTTAGCAGCATTATGGCTGTTTAGCAGCATTATGGTCTTATGGCTGTTTAGCAGCATTATGGCTGTTTAGCAGCATTATGGCTGTTTAGCAGCATTATGGCTTAGTTATGGCTGTTTAGCAGCATTATGGCTGTTTATGGCTGTTTAGCAGCATTATGGCTGTTTAGCAGCATTATGGCTGTTTAGCAGCATTATGGCTGGCTGTTTAGCAGCATTATGGCTGTTTAGCAGCATTATGGCTGTTTAGCAGCATTATGGTCTTATGGATGTTTAGCAGCATTATGGCTGTTTAGCAGCATTATGGCTGTTTAGCAGCATTATGGCTGTTTAGCAGCATTATGGCTGTTTAGCAGCATTATTATGGCTGTTTAGGTTATGGCTGTTTAGCAGCATTATGGCTGTTTAGCAGCATTATGGCTGTTTAGCAGCATTATGGTCTTATGGCTGTTTAGCAGCATTATGGCTGTTTAGCAGCATTATGGCTGTTTAGCAGCATTATGGCTGTTTAGCAGCATTATGGCTGTTTAGCAGCATTATGGCTGTTTAGCAGCATTATGGCTGTTTAGCAGCATTATGGTCTTATGGCTGTTTAGCAGCATTATGGCTGTTTAGCAGCATTATGACTGTTGAGCAGCATTATGGCTGCATTATGGCTGTTTAGCAGTCTTATGGCTGTTTAGCAGCATTATGGCTGTTTAGCAGCATTATGGCTGTTTAGCAGGTCTTATGGCTGTTTAGCAGCATTATGGCTGTTTAGCAGCATTATGGCTGTTTGGCTGTTTAGCAGCATTATGGCTGTTTAGCAGCATTATGGCTGTTTAGCAGCATTATGGCTGTTTGGCTGTTTATGGCAGCATTATTATGGCTGTTTAGCAGCATTATGGTCTTATGGCTGTTTAGCAGCATTATGGCTGTTTAGCAGCATTATGGCTGTTTAGCAGCATTATGGCTGTTTAGCAGCATTATGGCTGTTTAGCAGCATTATGGTCTTATGGCTGTTTAGCAGCATTATGGCTGTTTAGCAGCATTATGGCTGTTTAGCAGCATTATGGTCTTATGGCTGTTTAGCAGCATTATGGCTGTTTAGCAGCATTATGGCTGTTTAGCAGCATTATGGCTGTTTAGCAGCATTATGGCTGTTTAGCAGCATTTAGCAGCATTATGGCTGTTTATGGCATTATGGCTGTTTAGCAGCATTATGGCTGTTTAGCAGCATTATGGCTGTTTAGCAGCATTATGGTGTTATGGCTGTTTAGCAGCATTATGGCTGTTTAGCAGCATTATGGCTGTTTAGCAGCATTATGGCTGTTTAGCAGCATTATGGCTTATGGCTGTTTAGCAGCATTATGGCTGTTTAGCAGCATTATGGCTGTTTAGCAGCATTATGTTTAGCAGCATTATGGCTGTTTTAGCAGCATTATGGCTGTTTAGCAGCATTATGGCTGTTTAGCAGCATTATGGTCTGTTTAGCTGCATTATGGCTGTTTAGCATTATGGCTGTTTAGCAGCATTATGGTCTTATGGCTGTTTAGCAGCATTATGGCTGTTTAGCAGCATTATGGCTGTTTAGCAGCATTATGGTCTTATGGCTGTTTAGCAGCATTATGGCTGTTTAGGCTGTTTAGCATTTTATGGTCTTATGGCTGTTTAGCAGCATTATGGCTGTTTAGCAGCATTATGGCTGTTTAGCAGCATTATGGCTTATTTTAGCAGCATTATTATGGCTGTTTAGCAGCATTATGGTCTTTGGCTGTTTAGCAGCATTATGGTCTTATGGCTGTTTAGCAGCATTATGGCTGTTTAGCAGCATTATGGCTGTTTAGCAGCATTATGGTCTTATGGCTGTTTAGCAGCATTATGGCTGTTTTTAGCAGCATTATGGCTGTTTAGCAGCATTATGGCTGTTTAGCAGCATTATGGCTGTTTAGCAGCATTATTATGGCTGTTTAGCAGCATTATGGCTGTTTAGCAGCATTATGGCTGTTTAGCAGCATTATGGCTGTTTAGCAGCATTATGGTCTTATGGCTGTTTAGCAGCATTATGGCTGTTTAGCAGCATTATGGCTGTTTAGCAGCATTATGGCTGTTTAGCAGCATTATGGTCTATGGCTGTTTAGCAGCATTATGGCTGTTTAGCAGCATTATGGCTGTTTAGCAGCATTATGGCTGTTTAGCAGCATTATGGCTGTTTAGCAGCATTATGGCTGTTTAGCAGCATTATGGCTGTTTAGCAGCATTATGGCTGGCTTTTAGCAGCATTATGGCTGTTTAGCAGCATTATGGCTGTTTAGCAGCTGTTTATTATGGCTGTTTAGCAGCATTATGGCTGTTTAGCAGCATTATGGCTGTTTAGCAGCATTATGGTCTTATGGCTGTTTAGCAGTATTATGGCTGTTTAGCAGCATTATGGCTGTTTAGCAGCATTATGGCTGTTTAGCAGCATTATGGCTGTTTAGCAGCATTATGGTCTTATGGCTGTTTAGCAGCATTATGGCTGTTAACAGCATTATTATGGCTGTTTAGCAGCATTATGGTCTTTGGCATGTTTAGCAGCATTATGGCTGTTTAGCAGCATTATGGCTGTTTAGCAGCATTATGGCTGTTTAGCAGCATTATGGCTGTTTAGCAGCATTATGGTCTTATGGCTGTTTAGCAGCATTATGGCTGTTTAGCAGCATTATGGCTGTTTAGCAGCATTATGGTCTTATGGCTGTTTAGCAGCATTATGGCTGTTTAGCAGCATTATGGTCTTATGGCTGTTTAGCAGCATTATGGCTGTTTAGCAGCATTATGGCTGTTTAGCAGCATTATGGCTGTTTAGCAGCATTATGGCTGTTTGGCTGTTTAGCAGCATTATGGCTGTTTAGCAGCATTATGGCTGTTTAGCAGCATTATGGTCTTATGGCTGTTTAGCAGCATTATGGTTGTTTAGCAGCATTATGGTCTTATGGCTGTTTAGCAGCATTATGGCTGTTTAGCAGCATTATGGTCTTATGGCTGTTTAGCAGCATTATGGCTGTTTAGCAGCATTATGGTCTTCTGGCTGTTTAGCAGCATTATGGCTGTTTAGCAGCATTATGGCTGTTTAGCAGCATTATGGTCTTATGGCTGTTTAGCAGCATTATGGCTGTTTAGCAGCATTATGGCTGTTTAGCAGCATTATGGCTGTTTAGCAGCATTATGGCTGTTTAGCAGCATTATGGTCTTATGGCTGTTTAGCAGCATTATGGCTGTTTAGCAGCATTATGGCTGTTTAGCAGCATTATGGCTGTTTAGCAGCATTATGGCTGTTTAGCAGCATTATGGTCTTATGGCTGTTTAGCAGCATTATGGCTGTTTAGCAGCATTATGGCTGTTTAGCAGCATTATGGTCTTATGGCTGTTTAGCAGCATTATGGCTGTTTAGCAGCATTATGGCTGTTTAGCAGCATTATGGTCTTATGGATGTTTAGCAGCATTATGGCTGTTTAGCAGCATTATGGCTGTTTAGCAGCATTATGGCTGTTTAGCAGCATTTTGGCCGTTTAGCAGCATTATGGTCTTATGGATGTTTAGCAGCATTATGGCTGTTTAGCAGCATTATGGCTGTTTAGCAGCATTATGGGCTTATGGCTGTTTAGCAGTATTATGGCTGTTTAGCAGCATTCTGGCTGTTTAGCAGCATTATGGCTGTTTAGCAGCATTATGGCTGTTTAGCAGCATTATGGCCGTTTAGCAGCATTATGGTCTTATGGATGTTTAGCAGCATTATGGATGTTTAGCAGCATTATGGCTGTTTAGCAGCATTATGGTCTTATGGATGTTTAGCAGCATTATGGCTGTTTAGCAGCATTATGGTCTTATGGATGTTTAGCAGCATTATGGCTGTTTAGCAGCATTATGGCTGTTTAGCAGCATTATGGCTGTTTAGCAGCATTATGGCTGTTTAGCAGCATTATGGTCTTATGGCTGTTTAGCAGCATTATGGCTGTGTATCAGCATTATGGTCTTATGGATGTTTAGCAGCATTATGGCTGTTTAGCAGCATTATGGCTGTTTAGCAGCATTATGGCTGCATTATGGCTGTTTAGCAGCATTATGGCTGTTTAGCAGCATTATGGTCTTATGGCTGTTTAGCAGCATTATGGCTGTTTAGCAGCATTATGGCTGTTTATCAGTATTATGGTATTATGGCTGTTTAGCAGCATTATGGCTGTTTAGCAGCATTATGGCTGTTTAGCAGCATTATGGCTGTTTAGTAGCATTATGGTCTTATGGCTGTTTAGCAGCATTATGGCTGTTTAGCAGCATTATGGTCTTATGGCTGTTTAGCAGCATTATGGCTGTTTAGCAGCATTATGGCTGTTTAGCAGCATTATGGCTGTTTAGGCTGTTTAGCATTATGGTTATGGCTGTTTAGCAGCATTATGGCTGTTTAGCAGCATTATGGCTGCTGTTTAGCAGCATTATGGTCTTATGGCTGTTTAGCAGCATTATGGCTGTTTAGAAGCATTATGGCTGTTTAGCAGCATTATGGTCTTATGGCTGTTTAGCAGTATTATGGCTGTTTAGCAGCATTATGGTCTTATGGCTGTTTAGCAGCATTATGGCTGTTTAGCAGCATTATGGCTGTTTAGCAGCATTATGGCTGTTTAGTAGCATTATGGCTGTTTAGCAGCATTATGGTCTTATGGCTGTTTAGCAGTATTATGGCTGTTTAGCAGCATTATGGCTGTTTAGCAGCATTATGGCTGTTTAGCAGCATTATGGCTGTTTAGCAGTATTATGGTCTTATGGCTGTTTAGCAGTATTATGGCTGTTTAGCAGCATTATGGCTGTTTAGCAGCATTTTGGCTGTTTAGTAGCATTATGGCTGTTTAGCAGCATTATGGTCTTATGGCTGTTTAGCAGTATTTTGGCTGTTTAGCAGCATTATGGATGTTTAGCAGCATTATGGCTGTTTAGCAGCATTATGGCTGTTTAGCAGCATTATGGCTGTTTAGCAGCATTATGGATGTTTAGCAGCATTATGGCTGTTTAGCAGCATTATGGCTCTTTAGCAGCATTATGGATGTTTAGCAGCATTATGGATGTTTAGCAGCATTATGGCTGTTTAGCAGTATTATGGCTGTTTAGCAGCATTATGGATGTTTAGCAGTCTTCTGGCTGTTTAGCAGCATTATGGATGTTTAGCAGCATTATGGCTGTTTAGCAGCATTATGGATGTTTAGCAGCATTATGGCTGTTTAGCAGCATTATGGCTGTTTAGCAGCATTATGGATGTTTAGCAGTCTTCTGGCTTGGGCATAGTAGCTGTCCCGATGCCTGTTGGGCCAAGAGCCGATGCGTCGGTACCATTTTGTCGGACGGTAGCAGAGTGAATAGTCTATGGCTTGGGTGTCCAGTTTTTGGCCATTTCTCAGGCCTTCCTCTTACACTGCCTGGTATAGACTTATTGTTTGGCAAGGCGCTCTACCCCAGTGATGTAATGGGATGTAGCGCTTTGTGGTTGAGGGCGGTGCATTTGCCGTACCAGGCGGTGATGCAGCCAGTCAAGATGCTCTCGATGGTGCAGCTGTAGATCTTTTCAGCCTCTTGAGGACATGCCGTTCTCTCCCCTCTTTCTCCTGCAGTCCACAAGCAGCTCCTTGGTCTTACAACACGTTGCGGGAGAGGTTGTTGTCCTGGCACCACACTGCCAGGTCTCTGTCCTCCTCCCTGTAGGCCGTCTCATCGTTGCGGGAGAGGTTGTTGTCCTGGCACCACACTGCCAGGTCTCTGTCCTCCTCCCTGTAGGCCGTCTCATCGTTGAGGGAGAGGTTGTTGTCCTGGCAACACACTGCCAGGTCTCTGTCCTCCTCCCTGTAGGCTGTCTCATCGTTGAGTGAGAGGTTGTTGTCCTGGCAACACACTGCCAGGTCTCTGTCCTCCTCACAGTAAGGCCGTCTCATCGTTGAGGGAGAGGTTGTTGTCCTGGTACCACCAGGTCTCTGTCCTCCTCCCTGTAGGCCGTCTCATCGTTGAGGGAGAGGTTGTTGTCCTGGCACCACACTGCCAGGTCTCTGTCCTCCTCCCTATAGGCTGTCTCATCGTTGAGGGGGAGGTTGTTGTCCTGGCAACACACTGCCAGGTCTCTGTCCTCCTCCCTGTAGGCCGTCTCATCGTTGAGGGAGAGGTTGTTGTCCTGGTACCACCAGGTCTCTGTTCTCCTCCCTATAGGCCGTCTCATCATTGAGGGAGAGGTTGTTATCCTGGCACCACCAGGTCTCTGTCCTCCTCCCTGTAGGCCGTCTCATCGTTGAGGGAGAGGTTGTTGTCCTGGCACCACCAGGTCTCTGACCTCCTCCCTGTAGGCCGTCTCATCGTTGAGGGAGAGGTTGTTGTCCTGGCACCACCAGGTCTCCCCTCCTCCCTGTAGGCCGTCTCATCGTTGAGGGAGAGGTTGTTGTCCTGGCACCACCAGGTCTCTGACCTCCTCCCTGTAGGCCGTCTCATCGTTGAGGGAGAGGTTGTTGTCCTGGCACCACCAGGTCTCTGTCCTCCTCCCTGTAGGCCGTCTCATCGTTGAGGGAGAGGTTGTTGTCCTGGCACCACACCACCAGGTCTCTGACCTCCTCCCTCGTCGTCGGCGACAGGTTGATGTGTCGTCAGCTGACGACGTTTAGAAAAACAAAAACACCTCATCCTCATTAACCTCTTCTTCGGTGATCTCCTCCTCGGCGACCTCCTCCTCGGCGACCTCCTCCTCGGCGACCTCCTCCTCCTCAGCAACCTCCTCCTCGACGACCTCCTCCTCGGCGACCACCTCCTCGGTGGTTAAAACTTCCATTGTGAACTGCCAGAAATACATTTATCGCTGGCTTACATCCGTCTATCTAGGGAGTGTGAAGCGGCTTTACTGAAGGTTTACATAACTGTTCCCTGTATCTGTATGGTGACAAAACCTGTGTTGTCTGCTGGGCTTCCTGAGTTGTGAGCTTGAAGTTCCAGGACCACCAGCTGAGAGGAGAGGAGGGAGAGTGGGATGAGGAGAGGAGGGACAGTGGGATGAGGAGAGGAGGGATAGTGGGATGAGGAGAGGAGGGAGAGTGGGATGAGGAGAGGAGGGAGACTGGGATGAGGAGAGGAGGGACAGTGGGATGAGGAGAGGAGGGAGAGTGGGATGAGGAGAGGAGGGAGACTGGGATGAGGAGAGGAGGGACAGTGGGATGAGGAGAGGAGGGACAGTGGGATGAGGAGAGCAGGGACAGTGGGATGAGGAGAGGAGGGAGAGTGGGATGAGAAGAGGAGGAGAGTGGGATGAGGAGAGGAGGGAGAGTGGGATGAGGAGAGGAGGGACAGTGGGATGAGGAGAGGAGGGAGAGTGGGATGAGGAGAGGAGGGAGAGTGGGATGAGGAGAGGAGGGAGAGTGGGATGAGGAGAGGAGGGACAGTGGGATGAGGAGAGGAGGGAGAGTGGGATGAGGAGGGAGAGTGGGATGAGGGAGGAGGGACAGTGGGATGAGGAGAGGAGGGAGAGGGATGAGGAGAGGAGGGAGAGTGGGATGAGGAGAGGAGGGAGAGGGGATGAGGAGAGGAGGGAGAGTGGGATGAGGAGAGGAGGGACAGTGGGATGAGGAGAGGAGGGAGAGTGGGATGAGGAGAGGAGGGAGAGTGGGATGAGGAGAGGAGGGACAGTGGGATGAGGAGAGGAGGGAGAGTGGGATGAGGAGAGGAGGGAGAGTGGGATGAGGAGAGGAGGGAGAGTGGGATGAGGAGAGGAGGGACAGTGGGATGAGGAGAGGAGGGACAGTGGGATGAGGAGAGGAGGGAGAGTGGGATGAGGAGAGGAGGGAGAGTGGTATGAGGAGAGGAGGGAGACTGGGATGAGGTGAGGAGGGAGAGGGAATGAGGAGAGGAGGGAGATTGGGATGAGGAGAGGAGGGAGAGTGGGATGAGGAGAGGAAGGAGACTGGGATGAGGAGAGGAGGGACAGTGGGATGAGGAGAGGAGGGAGAGGGGGATGAGGAGAGGAGGGAGAGTGGGATAAGGAGAGGAGGGAGAGTGGGATGAGGAGAGGAGGGAGAGTGGGATGAGGAGAGGAGGGACAGTGGGATGGGAGAGGAGGGAGAGTGGGATGGAGAGGAGGGAGAGTGGGATGAGGAGAGGAGGGAGAGTGGGATGAGGAGAGGAGGGACAGTGGGATGAGGAGAGGAGGGAGAGTGGGATGAGGAGAGGAGGGAGAGTGGGATGAGGAGAGGAGGGACAGTGGGATGAGGAGAGGAGGGAGAGGGGATGAGGAGAGGAGGGAGAGTGGTATGAGGAGAGGAGGGAGAGTGGGATGAGGAGAGGAGGGAGAGTGGGATGAGGAGAGGAGGGAGAGTGGGATGAGGAGAGGAGGGAGACTGGGATGAGGTGAGGAGGGAGAGTGGGATGAGGAGAGGAGGGAGAGGGGATGAGGAGAGGAGGGAGAGTGGGATGAGGAGAGGAGGGACAGTGATGAGGAGAGGAGGGAGAGTGTGATGAGGAGAGGAGGGAGAGTGGGATGAGGAGAGGAGGGAGAGTGGGATGAGGAGAGGAGGGAGAGTGGGATGAGGAGAGGAGGGACAGTGGGATGAGGAGAGGGGACAGTGGGATGAGGAGAGGAGGGAGAGTGGGATGAGGAGAGGAGGGAGAGATGAGAGAGAGGAGGGACAGTGGGATGAGGAGAGGAGGGAGAGTGGGATGAGGAGAGGAGAGGAGGGACAGTGGGATGAGGAGAGGAGGGAGAGTGGGATGAGGAGAGGAGGAGGGACAGTGGGATGGGATGGGATGAGGAGAGGAGGGAGAGTGGGATGAGGATGGGATGAGGAGAGGAGGGACAGTGGGATGAGGAGAGGAGGGAGAGTGGGATGAGGAGAGGAGGAGGGACAGTGGGATGAGGAGAGGAGGGACAGTGGGATGAGGAGAGGAGGGAGAGTGATGAGGAGAGGAGAGGAGGGACAGTGGGATGAGGAGAGGAGGGACAGTGGGATGAGGAGAGGAGGGAGAGTGGGATGAGGAGAGGAGGGAGAGTGGGATGAGGAGAGGAGGGACAGTGGGATGAGGAGAGGAGGGACAGTGGGATGAGGAGAGGAGAGGAGGGACAGTGGGATGAGGAGAGGAGAGGTGTCGACACCAACTTCCTGCTCTGAGTTCTCAGCATCCATTGGCTATGTTCACACAGGCAGCTCAAAAGTACAATTACTTTAATTAAAATATATATATATATTAAAAAAAAGATCGGAATTGTTGTGAACGCAACCATTTACTTCTGACTTTATGATGTAATGAACCAAAATACTTCTGTTGTTTCTCTCTGCCCTGCGGAGGCTCCAATAAACACAAGATCACAACATCAACATCACAGCATCTAAACAACATCTAAACAACATCTATTTCAGAATGAGGTTTTGCTTCAATCTTATGGGTGTTTAGAAATGGTATTAATGAGTGTTCTATGTCCCCCCCAAAAAACAATGCTTCTCTCAATATTTCTCATCTTTGCAGATACAAAAGCTCTCTTACTAAATGTGTTATTCTGTGTTTCTGAAAACAGCAAATGAATCCATCCTGATTTAATTCACGTGTTAATTGGCTCAGTTGCATTGTTCACTCCATTTCATTTCTTTTTTTTTCTCTCTCCTCCACATTCTCTCTTTACACCACAGGAGAACCGTTAGGTAATGATAATTGCGTTGTGCTGCTTTCACGAGTCCTCTGTCTGCACATTAGAATAAGACGTGTGTAAGCAGGTTCCTCACATCAGAGAAACATTTGATTTGTTTTCTTTAATTTCTCTAGGGATGCGTTCAAAATATAACCCTGGGTCCTGGTAAACGTATTGCATTGAATTAGGCATAGAGAACCCGTCCTCAGTTTGACTAGACCGAAAGCAAAGTACACCGTCAGGACATTTCAATCTCATCGTACTAAATATGGGAGAAATACTCGCTCTTTGAAGATTTAAACATACCTTGAATTATTATTATTCTAGCCGAATCATAACGATGGAGTTTTTTTTTTTAATACAATAGAGTGTCAAGTCCCTCAATGCTCCTCTCCGTCTGCCTATTTGTCTGAAGGGTTATGAGCCCTCGAAGCCACAGAATCCAAAAAATGCTTTGTTCGTCTGTAGCAGTAGACTTTCTTCTTCCAAGGCTGTTTGTCTGCGGTATGATTTTTGTACTGTGTGTATCGTCATTATGGTAGGTAGTGTGGCAAACATGGCTTATAGATGGTTTTATGAATATTGAATGGCAGAGTACAGATCAAATGATTGCAGTCACACAGAGAAAGGAGAGAGAATATAGGGACTGTATTTTATTATAATGGGGATGAGGCCATGGGACTGTGTTTTATAATAATGGGGATGAGGCCATAATAATGGGGATGAGGCCATAATAATGGGGATGAGGCCATGGGACTGTGTCTTATAATAATGGGGATGAGGCCATAATAATGGGGATGAGGCCATGGGACTGTGTTTTATAATAATGGGGATGAGACCATGGGACTGTGTTTTATAATAATGGGGATGAGGCCATGGGACTGTGTTTTATAATAATGGGGATGAGGCCATAATAATGGGGATGAGGCCATGGGACTGTGTTTTATAATAATGGGGATGAGGCCATGGGACTGTGTTTTATAATAATGGGGATGAGACCATGGGACTGTGTTTTATAATAATGGGGATGAGGCCATGGGACTGTGTTTTATAATAATGGGGATGAGGCCATGGGACTGTGTTTTATAATAATGGGGATGAGGCCATGGGACTGTGTTTTATAATAATGGGGATGAGGCCATGGGACTGTGTTTTATAATAATGGGGATGAGGCCATAATAATGGGGATGAGGCCATGGGACTGTGTTTTATAATAATGGGGATGAGGCCATGGGACTGTGTTTTATAATAATGGGGATGAGACCATGGGACTGTGTTTTATAATAATGGGGATGAGGCCATAATAATGGGGATGAGGCCATAATAATGGGGATGAGGCCATGGGACTGTGTTTTATAATAATGGGGATGAGGCCATGGGACTGTGTTTTATAATAATGGGGATGAGGCCATGGGACTGTGTTTTATAATAATGGGGATGAGGCCATGGGACTGTGTTTTATAATAATGGGGATGAGGCCATGGGACTGTGTTTTATAATAATGGGGATGAGGCCATGGGACTGTGTTTCATAATAATGGGTATAATATTGTGATGAAAATAACAACAGAATATGGCTGGGTGAAAGATTATTCATTCCCCTCTTCATCCACCTCTCCTATTACTCACCATACCATCATCCACCTCTCCTATTCCTCACCATACCATCATCCACCTCTCCTATTCCTCACCATACCATCATCCACCTCTCCTATTCCTCACCATTACCATCCTCCACCTCTCCTATTCTCCACCTCTCCTATTCCTCACCATACCATCATCCACCTCTCCTATTCCTCACCATCCCATCATCACCTCTCCTATTCCTCACCATACCATCATCCACCTCTCCTATTCCTCACCATACCATCATCCACCTCTCCTATTCCTCACCATACCATCCTCCACCTCTCCTATTCTCTACCTCTCCTATTCCTCACCATACCATCATCCACCTCTCCTATTCCTCACCATACCATCCTCTACCTCTCCTATTCTCCACCTCTCCTATTCCTCACCATACCATCACCTACCTCTCCTATTCCTCACCATACCATCATCCACCTCTCCTATTCCTCACCATCCCATCATCTTCCTCTCCTATTCCTCACCATCCCATCATCTACCTCTCCTATTCCTCACCATACCATCATCCACCTCTCCTATTCCTCACCATACCATCCTCCACCTCTCCTATTCTCCACCTCTCCTATTCCTCACCATACCATCATCTACCTCTCCTATTCCTCACCATACCATCATCCACCTCTCCTATTCCTCACCATACCATCATCCACCTCTCCTATTCCTCACCATACCATCATCCACCTCTCCTATTCCTCACCATACCATCCTCCACCTCTCCTATTCCTCACCATACCATCATCCACCTCTCCTATTCCTCACCATACCATCATCCACCTCTCCTATTCCTCACCATACCATCATCCATCTCTCCTATTCCTCACCATACCATCATCCACCTCTCCTATTCCTCACCATCCCATCATCCACCTCTCCTATTCCTCACCATCCCATCCATCATCCACCTCTCCTATTCCTCACCATACCATCCTCTATCCATTCTCCACCTCTCCTATTCCTCACCATACCATCATCCACCTCTCCTATTCCTCACCATACCATCCTCCACCTCTCCTATTCCTCACCATACCATCCTCTACCTCTCCTATTCTCCACCTCTCCTATTCCTCACCATACCATCATCTACCTCTCCTATTCCTCACCATACCATCATCCACCTCTCCTATTCCTCACCATACCATCCTCTACCTCTCCTATTCTCCACCTCTCCTATTCCTCACCATACCATCATCTACCTCTCCTATTACTCACCATACCATCATCCGCCTCTCCTATTCCTCACCATACCATCATCTACCTCTCCTATTCCTCACCATACTATCATCTACCTCTCCTATTCTCCACCTCTCCTATTCCTCACCATACCATCCTCTACCTCTCATATTCTCCACCTCTCCTATTCCTCACCATACCATCCTCTACCTCTCCTATTCTCCACCTCTCCTATTCCTCACCATACCATCATCCACCTCTCCTATTCCTCACCATACCATCCTCTACCTCTCCTATTCTCCACCTCTCCTATTCCTCACCATACCATCATCTACCTCTCCTATTCCTCACCATACCATCATCCACCTCTCCTATTCCTCACCATACCATCATCTACCTCTCCTATTCCTCACCATACCATCATCTACCTCTCCTATTCTCCACCTCTCCTATTCCTCACCATACCATCCTCTACCTCTCATATTCTCCACCTCACCATTCCTCACCATACCATCCTCTACCTCTCCTATTCCTCACCATACCATCATCCACCTCTCCTATTCTCCACCATCCTACCACCATCCATCCTCTCCTATTCTCCACCTCTCCTATTCCTCACCATACCATCCTCTACCTCTCCTATTCTCCACCTCTCCTATTCCTCACCATACCATCATCCACCTCTCCTATTCCTCACCATACCATCATCTACCTCTCCTATTCCTCACCATACCATCATCTACCTCTCCTATTCCCACCATCCATCCTCCACCATACCATCATCCACCTCTCCTATTCCTCACCATACCATCATCTACCTCTCCTATTCCTCACCATACCATCCTCCACCTCTCCTATTCTCCACCTCTCCTATTCCTCACCATACCATCATCTACCTCTCCTATTCCTCACCATACCATCATCCACCTCTCCTATTCCTCACCATACCATCATCTACCTCTCCTATTCCTCACCATACCATCCTCTACCTCTCCTATTCTTCACCATCCCTTGTTCGTTTTTTCCTTTGTTCTTTTGTTGAGTAACTGAGGGTAGTGACCTCAGCCATTCTGCATGGCTACTTCCTGTCTCTCTCTCTGTCGCTCTCCCTCCCTCCATCACGGTCTAGAGGAGGGAGAAGAGTGAATGGCACTCAGACGACATGAGAGAGAGAGAGAGAGAGAGAGAGAGAGAGAGGGAAAAAGAGTGAGAAGAAAGGTTGAGAGAGAGAGAAATACAGACAGAGAGGAGAGAGAGAGGAGAGAGAGAAGGAGAGGAATAGAGGGCAGGCTCCTAACAGACTGTTTAGTAATTACATGGTAGAAACCAATCAGGTAGAACACTGGTCCTTAATTAGCTCAGCACAACAATATAACCAGGATTGGAGGAACCCAGGGGTCACGTCCACCCCAGGTAGCCCAAAGCAATGCACTGCAGTGTGAAGTCACAGCAGCAGGATGTGTTGCTCATTGCCATGAGAAAAGGAGAACCAGTGGAACACAAACGCTGTTGCAACGCAGTTACAATGTAGTTACAATGCTGTTACAACGTAGTTACAACATAGTTACAATGCTGTTACAACGTAGTTACAATGCTGTTACAACGTAGTTACAACGTAGTTACAATGCTGTTACAACGTAGTTACAATGTAGTTACAATGCTGTTACAACGTAGTTACAACGTAGTTACAACATAGTTACAATGCTGTTACAGCGTAGTTACAATGTAGTTACAACGTAGTTACAATGTAGTTACAACGTAGTTACAATGCTGTTACAATGTAGTTACAATGCTGTTACAACGTAGTTAGAATGTAGTTACAATGCTGTTACAATGTAGTTACAACGCAGTTACAACTCTGTTACAACTTAGTTACAACTCTGTTACAATGCTGTTACAATGTAGTTTCAACGTAGTTACAACATAGTTACAAAGCTGTTACAACGTAGTTACATCATAGTTACAATGTAGTTACAATGCTGTTACAACGTTTACAACTCTGTTACAACGTTACAATGTTACAACGTAGTTACAATGTAACTCTGTTACAATGCTGTTACAAGTTACAATGCTGTTTCAACGTAGTTACAACATGTTACAAAGCTGTTACAACTTAGTTACAACTCTGTTACAATGCTGTTACAATGTAGTTTCAACGTAGTTACAACATAGTTACAAAGCTGTTACAACGTAGTTACATCATAGTTACAACGCTGTTACAACGTAGTTACAACATAGTTACAACTCTGTTACAAAGCTGTTACAACGTAGTTACAACGTAGTTACAACGCCGTTACAACGTAGTTACAACGTAGTTACAACGTAGTTACAACGTAGTTACAACAACGTAGTTACACAATGCTGTTACTTGTTGCTTGTTTAACTTTTGTTTGATTTTCACTTGCTTGGGGCAAACATTATTATATATATTATATATACAATGTAAATATTATTTTTCCTTAGCCAATAAAGCCACTTTGAGTTGAATTGAGAGAGAGAGAGAGAGAGAGAGACAGAGACATGTTTTGAGAGAGAGAGAGACAGAGACATAATTTGTACATGTAGGTAGGGATTAAGTGACTACGCATAGATAATAAACAGCGAGTAGCAGCAGTGTACAAAAGTGTACAAAAGGGAGGGGGGGGGGTGTCAATTTAAATAGTCTGGCGGCCATTTTATTAATTGTTCAGCAGTCTTATGGCTTGGGGGGTAGAAGCTGTTAAGGAGCCTTTTGGTCCTAGACTTGGCGCTCCGGTACTGCTTGCCGTGCGGTAGCAGAGAGAACAGTCTATGACTTGGGTCACTGGAGTCTATGACAATTTTATGGGCTCTCTTCTTACACCCCCTATTATATAGGTCCTGGATTGCAGGAAGATTGGCCCCAGTGATGTACTGTGCCATTCGCACTACCCTCTGTAGTGCCTTACGGTCAGATGCCGAGCAGTTGCCATACCAGGCAGTGATGCAACCGGTCAGGATGCTCTCGATGGTGCAGCTGTCGATCCTTTTGAGGGTCTGTTTGAACGTGGTCTTAGTTCCAGCATCGGTCTGTGGTGGTAAATAGACGGCTACGAATAATATATGAGAACTCTTGGTAGATAGTGTGGTCTACAGCTTATCATAAGGTACTCTACCTCAGGTGAGGAATACCTCGAGACTTCTTTAAAATTAGACATTGCATTATTAACAAATAGACACACACCCCTACCCCTCGTCTTACCAGAGGTAGCGTCTCTGTTCTGCTGGTGCATAGAAAATCCGCTAGCTCCATATTGTCCGTATCGTCGTTCAGTCTCTGTGAAACATAAGATGTTACAGTTACAGGAAAAGGTTTCTTCCAGTCCGCGGTGAGTAATCGCTGTTCTGATATCCAGAAGTTATTTTCGGTCATAAGAGACGGTAGCAGCAACATGATGTACACAATAAGTTAAAATAACAAGTTACACAAAATGCAAGAGAAAACAAACAAAATAGCAAAATTGGTTGGGAGAACGTAAAACGTCAGTCATGTTCTCCGGCGCCATCTTCAGACATCTTCAGTCCCAGTTGGTATTAGATAGAACATCGAAGCCCCACCCACTTGCGGGGAACCTGTGGTTACCTAGGTTACCGCATTGGTTTACAGCAGAAACGTCACCCTTTTTCAAACACAATTTTCTTGCCGTCTACTTGTTTTAGTCAATTAAAAAACATTCTAAGAAAAGTAAACACTGCCATCCAGGACCTCAGAAGAAGAAGAAGAAGCCCTAAAGACTCCAACCACCCATGGCATAGACTGTTCTCTCTGCTACCGTACACCAATCGGTACCAGAGGGCCATGTCTGGGACCAAAAGGCTCCCTAACAGCTTCTACCCTCAAGCCATAAGACTGCTGAATAGTTCATCAAATGGCTGTCCAGATGATTTACATTGACTCCCATATTGTATTGTTATTATATTGTTTGCACCCTCTTGCACTGACTCGATGTACACTCACTGGACCACTACAACACATTACTGAGTACCACTCTCCATATTTTCAAGAATAGCGGTGGCTGCATCATTCATCATGTTATGGGTAGGCATGTAATCAATCAGGACAGGGGAGTTTTTCAGGATATAAAAAAAAATGGAATTGAGTTGAGCACAGACACAATCCTAGAAGAAAACCTGGTTCAGTCTGCTTTCCACCAGACACTGGGAGATGAATTCCCCATTCAGCCGGACAATAACCTAAAACACAAGGCCAAATATGTACTGTAGTTGCTTACGAAGACGACATTGCATGTTCCTGAGTGGCCTAGTTACAATTTTGACATAAATCGTCTTGAAACTCTATGGCATGACTTGAAAATGGCTGTCTAGCAATGATCAACAACCAACTTGACGGAGCTTGAATAATACAAAAAATAATAATGTGCAAATATTTTACAATCCAGGTGTGCAAAAGAGACTTACCCAGAAAGACTCACAGCTGTAATCACTCTTAGAGACTTACCCAGAAAGACTCACAGCTGTAATCACTCTTAGAGACTTACCCAGAAAGACTCACAACTGTCAAAGGTGATTCTAACATTTATTGGCTCATGTAAATAAGATATTTAAGTATTTCATTTTCAATAAATTTGCAAAAAATTCTAAAAACATTTTTTTCACTTTGTCATTAGGGGGCATTGTGTATAGACGAGAAACAGATTGTAATCCTTTTTTAATTCAGGCTGTAACAAAACAAAATGTGGAATATATCAAAGGATATGAATACTTTCTGAAGGCTCTTTACCTACATCGCTGCGGCAAGTAGGAGTGCTGGGGTGGTAAGATGGTGAAACTGCAGTAGAGGCAGTGACCATGACCTTACAGAGCACCAAGGTGAGTACATGTGGCGCCCTCAAAGGTGCCGATGTGCAGAGGGACCGGGTCAGGGAACTGACAGATGACAGCGTTGTGGAAGAGATGACAGACAAAATGTATATTAAAATGTAATTTAATTTAGTGAATCATCCATTGACAACATCACAAGGTTAAAACACATTCAAAACATGCATCATGATGTACTAATGATATGTAACACTGATAAAACATACATCATGATGTACTAATGATATGTAACACTGATAAAACATACATCATGATGTACTAATGACATGTAACACTGATAAAACATACATCATGATGTACTAATGATATGTAACACTGATAAAACATACATCATGATGTACTAATGATATGTAACACTGATAAAACATACATCATGATGTACTAATGACATGTAACACTGATAAAACATGCATCATGATGTACTAATCATATGTAACATTGCTAAGACAACCACAATCAAATTATTAGGAAATGATAACAATGATTAAAATACTAAGAATGATTCCATTATGACCAATGTGACGTCATGTCCGACCCAAATCGGCCTAAAAATGCCCAGAGACAGCACGCCCCACAAAATGAGCAGAACACCACCCCTCTATCACCATGGAGACTGTAGTGGTGGCGCCAGAAGCAGGAGACCTCAGGTAGAAGATTGGACCAGGAAGAGGCAAGGAATAGAACCAAGACAAGAGAAAATCGTCATGGACACAGCAAAAAGCACAACTCAACTGGATCCACAGTCCTTAGACTACGTACCCACTGTATATAGTATTTTTATTGTGTTACTCTTTTGTTTCTTACTTTAGTTCATTTATTGACTTTTCTTAGCAAATATTTTCTTACTTACTTAAATAAATAAAAATCTGCATTGTTGGTTAAGGTCTTGTAAGTAAGCATTTCACGATAAGGTCTATAGCTGTTGGTTAAGGTCTTGTAAGTAAGCATTTCACGGTAAGGTCTATAGCTGTCGGTTAAGGTCTTGTAAGTAAGCATTTCACGGTAAGGTCTATAGCTGTTGGTTAAGGTCTTGTAAGTAAGCATTTCACGGTAAGGTCTATAGCTGTCGGTTAAGGTCTTGTAAGTAAGCATTTCACGGTAAGGTCTATAGCTGTCGGTTAAGGTCTTGTAAGTAAGCATTTCACGGTAAGGTCTATAGCTGTTGGTTAAGGTCTTGTAAGTAAGCATTTCACGATAAGGTCTATAGCTGTTGGTTAAGGTCTTGTAAGTAAGCATTTCACGGTAAGGTCTATAGCTGTTGGTTAAGGTCTTGTAAGTAAGCATTTCACGGTAAGGTCTATAGCTGTTGGTTAAGGTCTTGTAAGTAAGCATTTCACGGTAAGGTCTATAGCTGTTGGTTAAGGTCTTGTAAAAAATAAGCATTTCAGGTAAGGTCTATAGCTGTTGGTTAAGGTCTTGTAAGTAAGCATTTCACGATAAGGTCTATAGCTGTTGGTTAAGGTCTTGTAAGTAAGCATTTCACGATAAGGTCTATAGCTGTCGGTTAAGGTCTTGTAAGATTTCACGGTAAGGTCTATAGCTGTTGGTTAAGGTCTTGTAAGTAAGCATTTCACGATAAGGTCTATAGCTGTTGGTTAAGGTCTTGTAAGTAAGCATTTCACGATAAGGTCTATAGCTGTTGGTTAAGGTCTTGTAAGTAAGCATTTCACGATAAGGTCTATAGCTGTTGGTTAAGGTCTTGTAAGTAAGCATTTCACGGTAAGGTCTATAGCTGTTGTATTCGGCGCATGTGACAAAAATAAAGAAAAGGATCAAGAGTAAGTCAATAGAGGAAGTAAAGGCAATCTGGAGTTGATTACATTGACAAAGCTGTCATGGTGGAGGAGGCCTCCCGCATCGTGATGGATGCAGACCTGGGAGAGACCAGGAGGGGTGGAGGGATGGGGGGGAGTGAGGAAGAGAGGTTTTGGGGAAGTAGAGAAAAGAACAAAGCAGGATGGAATGATGATGGAGCTTCCTGTAGTAGTGTTTTGGTGATGTCATGTCTAGCGGTAGTCTCCTCTGCAGTTTATGTGTTATTTTAGGTCTATGTCTTTTTCATTTTCATCTATCATCTACAACCATCTGCTAGCCATAATTAGCCTTTTAAATGATAATGGTAAATAATGTTGAGAAACAACATTAGAGCAAAACTATTCTATACGTTCTGAAACATCTTGACAGATATCAGATCAGTAAGAGGACAACAACAGATGAATCACCTTAGTGGTGAAGTCATGTCTAGCAGTAAGAGGACAACAACAGATGAATCACCTTAGTGGTGAAGTCAATTTAGCCGTAAGAGGACAACAACAGATGACATCAACAGTTGTGCATTAGATGACACATACAGAGTTTTTCAAAATGTCACAAAGCAAAGGCTAGCTTTTTCAAACAGAAATGTGCATCCTGCAGCACAAACTCCAAAAAGTTCTGGGACACTGTAAAGCCCATGGAGAATAAGAGCACCTCCTCCCAGCTGCCCACTGCACTGAGGCTAGGAAACACTGTCACCACAGATTAATCCATGATAATTGAGAATTTCAATTAGCATTTTTGTACGGCTGGCCATGCTTTTCACCTGGCTACCCCAACCCCGGTCAACAGCCCTGCACCCCCCACAGCAACTCGCCCAAACCTCCACATTTCTCCTTCATCCAAATCCAGATAGCTGATGTTCTGAAAGAGCTGCAAAATCTGGACCTCTACAAATCAGCCGGGCTAGAAAATCTGGACCCTCTCTTTCTAAAATTATCCACCGGAATTGTTGCAACCCCTATTACTAGCCTGTTCAACCTCTCTTTCGTAACGTCTGAGATCAACAAAGATTGGACAGCTACTGCGGTCATCCCCCTCTTCAAAGGGGGAGACACTTTAGACCCAAACTGTCTATCATACCCTGTTTTTCTAAGGTCTTCGAAAGCCAAGTTAACAAACAGATCACCAACCATTTCAAATCCCACCGCACCTTCTCCGCTTTGCAATCTGGTTTCAGAGCTGGTCATAGGTGCACCTCAGCCACGCTCAAGGTCCTAAACGATATCATAACTGCCAGTGTTAAGAGACATTACTGTGCAGCCCTATTCATCGACCTGGCCAAGACTTTGGACTCTGTCAATCACCACATTCTTATCGGCAAAATCAACTGCCTTGGTTTCGCAAATGATTGCCTCACTTGGTTCACCAACTACTTCTCAGACAGAGTTCAGTGTGTCAAATCGGATGGCCTGTTGTCCGGACCTCTGGCAGTCTCTATGGGGGTGCCACCGGGTTCAATTCTCGGGCCGACTCTTATCTCTGTATACATCAATGATGTTGCTCTTGCAGCTGGTGATTCTCTGATCAACCTCTACGCAGACGACACCATTCTGTATACTTCTGGCCCTTCTGTGGATACTGTGTTAACTAACCTCCAGACGAGCTTCAATGCCATACAACTCTCCTAAATGCTAGTAAAACTAAATGTATGCTCTTCAGCCGATCGCTGCCGGACCTGCCCGCCCGTCCAGCATCACTACTCTGGATGGTTCTGACTTAGAATATGTGGACAACTACAAATACCTGGGTGTCTGGCTAGACTGTAAACTCTCCTTCCAGACTCACATTATTAAGCATCTCCAATCCAAAATTTAATCTAGAATCGGCTTCCTATTTTTGCAGCAAAGCATCCTTCACTCATGCTGCCAAACATACCCTCTTAAAACTGACTATCCTACCGATCCTTGACTTCGGCGATGTCATTTACAAAATAGCCTCCAACACTCTACTCAGCAAATTGGATGCAGTCTATCACACTCTGTGTGACCCTGATTTAGCCCACTGCAGTTAAAGGTTAGAACAAAGTTGTTGATGGTAAAGCAGCATATATTTTCCATAATAAAAACCCTGCGTATGAGGTAATCGGCAAATTATAAATGCAGTTCAACAAAACGTTCAACATGATTCTCAATAGTTTTTCTTCCTTAACACATCGGTTGTGAAACTGTCCATGTTTAAATATAAAACATCTGAAACAGGAGAGCTGGTGGCCTGGGGTTTGAACAGACTTTTAAGCTGAAACATAAGATTGAATCAAATCATATCAAATGTTATTTGTCACAATAGCCGAATACAACAAGTGTAGACCTTACAGTGAAATGCTTACTTACAAACCCAAAACCCACCCATTCAATAATGCCGTTTTAAGAAAAAATACCTAAAAAAAAGTGAGAAATAAAAGTAAGAAATAATTCAAGAGAAGCAGTAAAATATCAATATTGAGGCATTATAAAGGGGGTACCGGTACAGAGTCAATGTGGAGGCTATATACAGGGGGTACCGGTACAGAGTCAATGTGGAGGCTATATACAGGGGGGTACAGAGTCAATACCGGTACAGAGTCAATGTGGAGGCTATATACAGGGGGTACCAGTACAGAGTCAATGTGGAGGCTATATACAGGGGTACCAGTACAGAGTCAATGTGGAGACTATATACAGGGTGTTACGGTACAGAGTCAATGTGGAGGCTATATACAGGGGGTACCAGTACAGAGTCAATGTGGAGGCTATATACAGGGGGTACCAGTACAGAGTCAATGTGGAGGCTATATACAGGGGGTACCGGTACAGAGTCAATGTGGAGGCTTTATACAGGGGGTACCGGTACAGAGTCAATGTGGAGGGGCACCTGTTAGTCGAGGTAATTGAGGTAATATGTACATGTTGGTAGAGTTAAAGTGATGCAGAGATAACAGAGTAGCAGCGGTGTAAAGGGGGAGGGGCAATGCAAATAGTCTGGTGGCCATTTGATTAGCTGTTCAGGAGTCTTATGGCTTAGGTGTAGAAGTTGTTTAGAAGCCTCTTGGACCTAGACTTGGTGCTCCGGTATGACTTGTCGTGTGGTAGCAGAGAAAAGAGTCTATGACTAGGGTGGCCGGGGTCTTTGACACTTTTTAGGTCCTTCCTCTTACACCACCTGGTATATAGGTCCTGAATGGCAGGAAGCTTGGCCCTGTTTATGTACTGGGCCGTACGCATTACCATCTGTAGTGTCTTGCAGTCGGAGGCCGAGCAGTTGGCAAACCAGGCAGTGATGCAACTCGTCAGGATGCTCTTGATGGTGCAGCTGTAAAACCTTTTGAGGATCTGAGGACCCATGCCAAATATTTTCAGTCTCCTGAGGGGGAAAAGGTTATGTTGTGCCCTCTTCACAACTGTCTTGGTGTGCTTGGACCATATTATTTGTTGGTGATTTGGACGCCAAGGAACTCAACCTGCTCCACTACAGCCCCGTCGATGAGAATGGGGGCGTACCCGGTTCTCCTTTTCCTGTAGTCCACAATCATCTCTTTTGTCTTGATCACGTCAAGAGAGAGGTTGTTGTCTTTGCACCACATGATAAGGTCTCTGACTTCCTCCCTGTTGGCTGTCTCGTCGGCTTTTGGTGATCAGGCCAACCACTGTTGTGTCATCGGCAAACTTAATGATGGTGTTGGAGTCGGGCCTGGCCGTGCAGTCATGAGTGAAATGGGAGTACAAGAGGGGACTGAGCACGCCTTGAGGAGCCCCCATGTTGAGGATTAACTTGGCGGATGTGTTGTTCCCTACCTTTACCACCTGGGGGCTGCCAGTCAGGAAGTCCACGATCCAGTTGCAGAGGGGAGGTGTTTTGTCCCAGGGTCCTTAGCTTAGTGATGAGCTTTGAGGGCACTATGGTGTTGAATGCTGAGCTGTAGTCAATGAATAGCATTCTCACATAGGTGTTCTTTTTGTCCAGGTGGGAAAGGGCAGTGTGGAGTACAATAGAGATTGCATCATCTGTGGATCTGTTGGGGCGGTAGGCAAATTGAAGTGGGTCTAGAGTTTCTGGGATAATGGTGTTGATGTGAGCCATGACCAGCCTTTCAAAGCATTTCATGGCTACAGATATAAGTGCTTCGGGTCGGTAGTCATTTAGGCAGGTTGCTTTCGTGTTCTTGAGCACAGGCACTATGGTGGTCTGCTTGAAACATGTTGGTATTACAGACTCGGACAAGGAGAGGTTGCAAATGTTAGTTAAGACACTTGCCAGTTGGTCAGCGCATGCTTGCAGTACACATCCTGGTAATCCGTCTGGCCCTGCGTGGCTTGTGAATGTTGACCTGTTCTAAGGTCTCATTTTGGCTGCAGAGAGCGTGATCACACAGTCTTTGGGAACAGCTGATGCTCATGCATGTTTCATTGTTTTCGTGCATAGAAGTAATTTTGTGTTCATTTTGTGTTCATTTAACCTCTTCACACCACCATCACCACACACACACACACACACACACACACACACACACACACACACACACACACACACACACACACACACACACACACACACACACACACACACACACACACACACACACACACACACACACACACACACACACACACACACACACACACACACACACACACACACACAAGCTTGGACCTCCCAGGCCATCAGCTCTTCTGTTTCAGCTTAGGCACTTGATTTCCTGGTCATGAATGTGTTCGTATTGTGTAACACAGATGGAAGTGAGACGATGGGGCCTGATTCAAATGGTGCTTCATATTCAAGATATTAAATATTTATGTGTGTTTTCATTATGAAAAGACAATGAAATGAGCAGAGACTTAGTAACATCCAGTAGTGACCTGTCATTCAAGGCAGGTGCGAGCCCCACCTGTTTTGAGCCCCACCTGTTATAATCCCCACCTGTTATGAGCCCCACCTGTTATAATCCCCACCTGTTATGAGCCCCACCTGTTATAATCCCCACCTGTTATGAGCCCCACCTGTTATGAGCCCCACCTGTTATGAGCCCCACCTGCTTGAGCCCCACCTGCTATGAGCCCCACCTGTTATGAGCCCCACCTGCTATGAGCCCCACCTGTTTGAGCCCCACCTGTTTGGAGCCCCACCTGTTTAGAGCCCCACCTGTTTGGAGCCCCACCTGTTTAGAGCCCCACCTGTTTAGAGCCCCACCTGTTTTGAGCCCCACCTGTTTTGTTTAGACCCCACCTGTTATGAGCCCACCTGTTTTGAGCCCCACCTGTTTTGAGACCCACCTGTTATGAGACCCACCTGTTTTGAGCCCCACCTGTTTAGAGCCCCACCTGTTTTGAGCCCCACCTGTTATGAGCCCCACCTGTTTAGAGACCCACCTGTTCTGAGCCCCACCTGTTTTGAGCCCCACCTGTCATGAGACCCACCTGTTATGAGCCCCACATTTGTTGTTGCCTGTTTTGCATGTTATTTTAGCATTAATACGTGTCACATATTAGTTTGAAAACAATGTAAAAAATGTTTAAAAAAAATAATATTTATAATTATTGACTAAATAGAGCCTCCATACAAACATGGTCTTTTTTTTGCTCCTCCAAAATGCAGGTATTCCAGCCTAGCTCAATGCTCTCTGTGGTGGTGGGGCAGCCAGCAGAAAATACGGAGCTTAGGAGTTGGTCATGTTCTCTAGATGCACTTTGATTGTCTCAGTGTTCTGTCACTCACGAGGACGCTACGTCACTGCCAAATCTAAAGGTAGTGCTAGGAAATTCAAGCCCCTTGGGTGCTGCCATCGAGTTACATTAGAAGTGACCATCCAAGAAGTTTCAAGGTCATCGGCCACAGACAAAATTACATCTAATCACATATACAGTGGGGCAAAAAAGTATTTAGTCAGCCACCAATTGTGCAAGTTCTCCCACTTAAAAAAATGAGAGAGGCCTGTAATTTTCATCATAGGTACACTTCAACTATGACAGACAAAATCCAGAAAATCACATTGTAGGATTTTTTATGAATTGATTTGCAAATTATGGTGGAAAATAAGTATTTGGTCACCTACAAACAAGCAAGATTTCTGGCTCTCACAGACCTGTAACTTCTTCTTTAAGAGGCTCCTCTGTCCTCCACTCGTTACCTGTATTAATGGCACCTGTTTGAACTTGTTATCAGTATAAAAGACACCTGTCCACAACCTCAAACAGTCACACTCCAAACTCAACAAAAATATTGTTATGAATCAAGTCGACATTCTACTGGCAAATCATTTTTAATCCTTGTCATATGAAGAGAAATAATGAAGAGAAATTGGAAACATTGGACACCAACATTTCACAACAATTTGGAAATCACAAATTAAACAATGAGTGGTTAGGAAGGAATCCGTGGCTATCTACAAGCATTGCAAAGCTATCACTAGCCTGCTATTCAGTGGAGTGGGTGTGTGGTCTCAGTTCTCGGTTTAAGGGTCTCTTTTCCAAGCTTAAAATGATAATCTTTCAACATTGGCCATGCTGTCAATCCAGCATGATTTATGTCACTCAAAGCAACTGTAAACTCTGTAAACTCTGCAACTGTAAACTGGAAATATGAGTGAGTTCAAGACAACTGTGAACACAGGGAAAAGCGAGCTCCGACTGGGAATATACGTCTTGAACGGTCATCCAACTCGGAATTGCAAATCGGGAACTCTGGCCTCTTTCTAGAGCTACAACCTGAAGATCACTGACTTCATGAGTTTGATATTTGATGACAACATTTGCCCTACAAAGGATCGCTGCGCCACCATCCTGTTCAAGTGAGCACAGCACAACAACGTGAGTACAAAAATATATTGTATGCTGCTGCATAAATTATATAATATGCCAGAGAGATATGTATACTGTAGCTAAGAAAGTAATACTATGAGTATGTTGTTTAATATGCTATTATTAGCCCATGTGCCTCACCCAGATAATGTGGTCCCTTTCCCCCTCATAACTTAGTAGTAAAAAATAAAGAAAAACCCATAAGGGAGTGCGTAACTGGTGGCAGCGAAGTCAGGCGCAGGAGAGCAAAACTGGGTAATCAACGGAGCAGTTTTATTCATAAATCCACCGGAAACCAGAACAACAAACAAATGGTGCACCAGAAAAAACGTGCACATGCACAATAAACAATTCCGCACAAAGACATGGGGGAAACAGGGGTTAAATACACAACATGTCATGGGGGAATTGAGACCAGGAAAACAAGACAAAACAAAAGGAAAATGAAAAGTGGATGGATGATGGCTAGAAGACCGGCGACGCCGAGTACCTCCCGAACAAGGAGAGGAACCGACTTCGGCGAAAGTCGTGACAAAACCCTTAAATGAGTACGTATGTCCAAACTTTTGACTGATACTGTACATATAAGATGAGTAATGAAAAATATGGAGACATTATTAAAGTGACTAGTGATTTTAAGTCTATGTATATAGGGCAGCAGCCTCTAAGGTGCTAGTGATGGCTACTTAACAGTCTGATGGCCTTGAGATAGAAGCTGTTTTTCAGTTTCTCGATCCCAGCTTTGATGCACCTGTACTGACCTCGCCTCCTGGATGATAGCGGGGTGAACAGGCAGTGGCTCGGGTGGTTGCTGTCCTTGATGATCTTTTTGTCCTCCCTGTAACATCGGATGCTGTAGGTGTCCTGGAGGGCAGGTAGTTTGGTGATCCTTCGATGTGGATAGGGGGGTGCTCCCTCTGATGTTTCCTGAAGTCTACGATTACCTCCTTTGTTTTGTTGATGTTGAGTGAGAGGTTGTTTTCCTGACACTCCCAGGGCCTTCACCTCAGCCTATTGCTGTTATGTCGTCTGCAAACTTGATGATTTTAGTTGGAGGTGTGCGTTTCCACACAGTCATGGGTGAACAGGGAGTACAGGAGGGGGCTGAGCATGCACCCTTATGGGGCCCCTGTGTTGGGGATCAGGGAAGTGGAGCTGTTGTTTCCTACTTTCACCACCTGGGGTCAGCCCGACAGGAAGTCCAGGACCCAGTTGCACAGGGCGGGGTCGAGACCCAGGGCCTGAGCTTAATGATGAGCTTGGAGGTAAGGTAGAGGTGATATGATCCTTAACTAGC
The DNA here is from genome assembly GCF_018296145.1 of Oncorhynchus tshawytscha. Lineage (NCBI taxonomy): Eukaryota > Metazoa > Chordata > Actinopteri > Salmoniformes > Salmonidae > Oncorhynchus > Oncorhynchus tshawytscha. The sequence continues at coordinate 88,317,711 of NC_056436.1, read as the reverse complement.
CTCTCAAAGCACTTCATGATGACAGAAGTGAGTGCTATGGGGTGATAGTAATTTAGTTCAGATAGCTTTGCTTTCTTGGGTACAGGAACAGTGGTGGACATCTTGAAGCAAGTGGGGACAGCAGACTGGGATAGGGAGAGACTGAATATGTCCGTAAACACTCCAGCCAGCTGGTCTGCACATGCTCTGAGGGCGCGGCTGGGGATGTCGTCTGGGCCGGCAACCTTGCGAGGGTTCACACGTTTAAATGTCTTACTCACGTCGGCCACAGAGAAGAAGAGCCCACAGTCCTTGGTAGCAGGCCTTGTCAGAGGCACTGTGTTATCCGCAAAGTGGACAAAGGTGTTAAGAAGCAAGACATCGTTGTCCGTGATGTGGCTGGTTGTCCCTCTGTAGACCCTACCACATACGTCTCGTGTCTGAGCAGTTGAATTACGACTACACTTTATGTCTGTACTAAAGTTTTGCCTGTTTCATTTTCTTAAGGAGGGAAAAACTACACGGTTTGTATTCGGCCATATCAAATCAAAATCAAATCAAATCAAATCAAATTTATTTATATAGCCCTTCGTACATCAGCTGATATCTCAAAGTGCTGTACAGAAACCCAGCCTAAAACCCCAAACAGCAAGCAATGCAGGTGTAGAAGCACGGTGGCTAGGAAAAACTCCCTAGAAAGGCCAAAACCTAGGAAGAAACCTAGAGAGGAACCAGGCTATGTGGGGTGGCCAGTCCTCTTCTGGCTGTGCCAGGTGGAGATTATAACAGAACATGGCCAAGATGTTCAAATGTTCATAAATGACCAGCATGGTCGAATAATAATAAGGCAGAACAGTTGAAACTGGAGCAGCAGCACAGTCAGGTGGAAGTTGAAACTGGAGCAGCAGCATGGCCAGGTGGACTGGGGACAGCAAGGAGTCATCATGTCAGGTAGTTCTGGGGCATGGTCCTAGGGCTCAGGTCAGTTGAAACTGGAACAGCAGCATGGCCAGGTGGACTGGGGACAGCAAGGAGTCATCATGTCAGGTAGTCCTGGGGCATGGTCCTAGGGCTCAGGTCCTCCGAGAGAGAGAAAGAAAGAGAGAAGGAGAGAATTAGAGAACGCACACTTAGATTCACACAGGACACCGAATAGGACAGGAGAAGTACTCCAGATATAACAAACTGGGGCCATATTCCCCGTCACCATGGTTACATGCGTTCGTTTGACCTTTTCAGTTTTGTAGGAATGCTGCCATCTATCCACGGACTCTGGTTTGGGTAGGTTTTAATAGTCACAGTGGGTACAAGGTCCCTTATACATTTCCTGATTAAGTTAGTCACTGTATCCGTGTATTTGTCCCAGTCCGCGTGATCAAAACAATCTTGAAGGATTCCGATTGGTCAGATCAGTGTTGAATAGTCCATAGCACAGGTACTTCCTGTTTGAGTTTCTGCCTATAGGAAGGGAGGAGCAAAATTGAGACCCGATCAGATTTGCCGAAGGGGGAGGGACTTGTAAAGCTTTTTGAAAAGTTGAGTAGCAGTGGTCCGATGTTTTGATGAGTGCTACAGTCAATGTGTTGATAGAACTGAAGTTGCACATTTCTCAGTTTAGCCTTGTTCAAATCCCCAGCTACAATGGATGCCGCCTCAGGATATAGTATGTGGTTTCCAGTTTGCATAGAGTCCAGTGTAGTACTTTGAGGGCCGTCGTTGTATCGGTTTGAGGGGGAATATATACGGCTGTGACTTATATAGGCCCTAACAGTTTGTGGGCACCGTTTGTCACTGTTATAGTGCAATTCATGTATTGTTTAGTGTTGTGTAGTGGCTTTGTTGGTATGCAACCCTCCCCCCCAAAAATGTTCTGCCCCACCACTGCTAACAATAGAGACCCTGTTGGCTCCAAAGAGAACGGAGGTGAAGAGACAAAGTATGACATTTCAGCTCTTGCGTTGAACAGTAGTCAGTCCAGGAACAAAGGGGGCAGACAGGTGACACATGTCCCAGTTGTCCTCAAGCTCTTCTCTGTCAGTCATCACAAAGTTCACCTTTTGAGGACAATGTGAACAGAAAACACAGATCTGATCCACCTGCATAAACTGTCTGTTTTCATTCCATTCATTTAGCAGAGACACTCTTATCCAGAGCACCTGCATAAACTGTCTGTTTTCTTTCCATTCATTTAGCAGAGACACTCTTATCCACCTGCATAAACTGTTTGTTTTCATTTAGCAGAGACACTCTTATCCACCTGCATAAACTGTTTGTTTTCATTTAATTCATTTAGCAGAGACACTCTTATCCAGAGCACCTGCATAAACTGTCTGTTTTCATTCCATTCATTTAGCAGAGACACTCTTATCCACCTGCATAAACTGTTTGTTTTCATTTAGCAGAGACACTCTTATCCACCTGCATAAACTGTTTGTTTTCATTTAATTCATTTAGCAGAGACACTCTTATCCACCTGCATAAACTGTCTGTTTTCATTTAATTCATTTAGCAGAGACACTCTTATCCACCTGCATAAACTGTTTGTTTTCATTTAGCAGAGACACTCTTATCCACCTGCATGAACTGTCTGTTTTTTGTTGTTGTTTGTTTTGCATTAGTCTCCTGTGGGAATTGAACCCACAACCCTGGCGCTGCAAGTGCCATCCTCTGCCAACTGAGCTACGCAGGACCATACAAACAGCAACCTTGATATTTTAGTTCCTGTTCTCTGACATTTGCCAGACTGAACAGAGTTGTCAGGGCAGATAGGAGAAAGGGATAGGAGGAGAAGAGGGGAGTCGAGAGGCAGGTGAGGAAAAGAGGAGAAGAGAAAAGGCAGGTGAGGAGAAGAGGAGAGGAGAAGAGCAGACTGGAGAGGCAGGTGAGGAGGAGAGGAGAAGAGCAGAGTGGAGAGGCAGGTGAGGAGAAGAGGAGAGGAGAAGAGCAGACTGGAGAGGCAGGTGAGGTGGAGAGGTGAAGAGCAGAGTGGAGAGGCAGGTGAGGTGGAGAGGAGAAGAGCAGAGTGGAGTGGAGAGGCAGGTGAGGTGGAGAGGAGAAGAGCAGAGTGGAGAGGCAGGTGAGGAGAGGAGAGAGAGAGGAGAAGAGTAGAGTGGAGAGGCAGGTGAGGTGGAGAGGAGAAGAGCAGAGTGGAGAGGTAGGTGAGGAGAAGAGGAGAGGACAAGAGCAGAGTGGAGAGGCAGGTGAGGAGAAGAGAAGAGGACAAGAGCAGAGTGGAGAGGCAGGTGAGGAGGAGAGGACAAGAGCAGAGTGGAGAGGCAGGTGAGGAGGAGAGGACAAGAGCAGAGTGGAGAGGCAGGTGAGGAGAAGAGGAGAAGAGCAGAGGAGGGAGGGCATGAAAGTATAACAATATACAGTAGGATACTCAAGTGGAGGGAAAGGAAAGGCAATGGAGTGAGAGAAGAGTTGAGAGCTGACCAGGGTATGTATTCACTATAATGGTCCTGGCAGACCAGGGTATGTATTCACTATAATGGTCCTGGCAGACCAGGGTATGTATTCACTATAATGGTCCTGACAGACCAGGGTATGTATTCACTATAATGGTCCTGGCAGATCAGGGTATGTATTCACTATAATGGTCCTGATAGACCAGGGTATGTATTCACTATAATGGTCCTGACAGACCAGGGTATGTATTCACTATAATGGTCCTGATAGACCAGGGTATGTATTCACTATAATGGTCCTGACAGACCAGGGTATGTATTCACTATAATGGTCCTGATAGACCAGGGTATGTATTCACTATAATGGTCCTGACAGACCAGGGTATGTATTCACTATAATGGTCCTGACAGACCAGGGTATGTATTCACTATAATGGTCCTGATAGACCAGGGTATGCATTCACTATAATGGTCGTGACAGACCAGGGTATGTATTCACTATAATGGTCCTGGCAGACCAGGGTATGTATTCACTATAATGGTCCTGATAGACCAGGGTATGTATTCACTATAATGGTCCTGGCAGACCAGGGTATGTATTCACTATAATGGTCCTGACAGACCAGGGTATGTATTCACTATAATGGTCCTGGCAGACCAGGGTATGTATTCACTATAATGGTCCTGGCAGACCAGGGTATGTATTCACTATAATGGTCCTGGCAGACCAGGGTATGTATTCACTATAATGGTCCTGGCAGACCAGGGTATGTATTCACTATAATGGTCCTGGCAGACCAGGGTATGTATTCACTATAATGGTCCTGATAGACCAGGGTATGTATAGACCAGGGTATGTATTCACTATAATGGTCCTGACAGACCAGGGTATGTATTCACTATAATGGTCCTGACAGACCAGGGTATGTATTCACTATAATGGTCCTGACAGACCAGGGTATGTATTCACTATAATGGTCCTGACAGACCAGGGTATGTATTCACTATAATGGTCCTGACAGACCAGGGTATGTATTCACTATAATGGTCCTGGCAGACCAGGGTATGTATTCACTATAATGGTCCTGGCAGACCAGGGTATGTATTCACTATAATGGTCCTGACAGACCAGGGTATGTATTCACTATAATGGTCCTGGCAGACCAGGGTATGTATTCACTATAATGGTCCTGGCAGACCAGGGTATGTATTCACTATAATGGTCCTGACAGACCAGGGTATGTATTCACTATAATGGTCCTGACAGACCAGGGTATGTATTCACTATAATGGTCCTGACAGACCAGGGTATGTATTCACTATAATGGTCCTGACAGACCAGGGTATGTATTCACTATAATGGTCCTGACAGACCAGGGTATGTATTCACTATAATGGTCCTGGCAGACCAGGGTATGTATTCACTATAATGGTCCTGACAGACCAGGGTATGTATTCACTATAATGGTCCTGACAGACCAGGGTATGTATTCACTATAATGGTCCTGACAGACCAGGGTATGTATTCACTATAATGGTCCTGACAGACCAGGGTATGTATTCACTATAATGGTCCTGACAGACCAGGGTATGTATTCACTATAATGGTCCTGACAGACCAGGGTATGTATTCACTATAATGGTCCTGACAGACCAGGGTATGTATTCACTATAATGGTCCTGGCAGACCAGGGTATGTATTCACTATAATGGTCCTGACAGACCAGGGTATGTATTCACTATAATGGTCCTGACAGACCAGGGTATGTATTCACTATAATGGTCCTGACAGACCAGGGTATGTATTCACTATAATGGTCCTGACAGACCAGGGTATGTATTCACTATAATGGTCCTGACAGACCAGGGTATGTATTCACTATAATGGTCCTGACAGACCAGGGTGACAGACCAGGGTATGTATTCACTATAATGGTCCTGATAGACCAGGGTATGTATTCACTATAATGGTCCTGAGACCAGACCAGGGTATGTATTCACTATAATGGTCCTGACAGACCAGGGTATGTATTCACTATAATGGTCCTGATAGACCAGGGTATGTATTCACTATAATGGTCCTGACAGACCAGGGTATGTATTCACTATAATGGTCCTGACAGACCAGGGTATGTATTCACTATAATGGTCCTGGCAGACCAGGGTATGTATTCACTATAATGGTCCTGGCAGACCAGGGTATGTATTCACTATAATGGTCCTGGCAGACCAGGGTATGTATTCACTATAATGGTCCTGGCAGACCAGGGTATGTATTCACTATAATGGTCCTGGCAGACCAGGGTATGCATTCACTATAATGGTCCTGATAGACCAGGGTATGTATTCACTATAAAGGTCCTGACAGACCAGGGTATGTATTCACTATAAAGGTCCTGGCAGACCAGGGTATGTATTCACTATAAAGGTCCTGACAGACCAGGGTATGTATTCACTATAAAGGTCCTGGCAGACCAGGGTATGTATTCACTATAAAGGTCCTGGCAGACCAGGGTATGTATTCACTATAAAGGTCCTGGCAGACCAGGGTATGTATTCACTATAAAGGTCCTGACAGACCAGGGTATGTATTCACTATAAAGGTCCTGGCAGACCAGGGTATGTATTCACTATAAAGGTCCTGGCAGACCAGGGTATGTATTCATTATAAAGGTCCTGGCAGACCAGGGTATGTATTCACTATAATGGTCCTGGCAGACCAGGGTATGTATTCACTATAATGGTCCTGACAGACCAGGGTATGTATTCACTATAATGGTCCTGGCAGACCAGGGTATGTATTCACTATAATGGTCCTGAGACCAGACCAGGGTATGTATTCACTATAATGGTCCTGACAGACCAGGGTATGTATTCACTATAATGGTCCTGGTCCTGACAGACCAGGGTATGTATTCACTATAATGGTCCTGACAGACCAGGGTATGTATTCACTATAATGGTCCTGACAGACCAGGGTATGTATTCACTATAATGGTCCTGACAGACCAGGGTATGTATTCACTATAATGGTCCTGACAGACCAGGGTATGTATTCACTATAATGGTCCTGACAGACCAGGGTATGTATTCACTATAATGGTCCTGACAGACCAGGGTATGTATTCACTATAATGGTCCTGACAGACCAGGGTATGTATTCACTATAATGGTCCTGACAGACCAGGGTATGTATTCACTATAATGGTCCTGACAGACCAGGGTATGTATTCACTATAATGGTCCTGACAGACCAGGGTATGTATTCACTATAATGGTCCTGACAGACCAGGGTATGTATTCACTATAATGGTCCTGACAGACCAGGGTATGTATTCACTATAATGGTCCTGATGTATTCACTATAATGGTCCTGACAGACCAGGGTATGTATTCACAGGTTCTGACCAGACCAGGTATGTATTCACTATAATGGTCCTGACAGACCAGGGTATGTATTCACTATAATGGTCCTGACAGACCAGGGTATGTATTCACTATAATGGTCCTGATAGACCAGGGTATGTATTCACTATAATGGTCCTGGCAGACCAGGGTATGTATTCACTATAATGGTCCTGATAGACCAGGGTATGTATTCACTATAATGGTCCTGACAGACCAGGGTATGTATTCACTATAATGGTCCTGACAGACCAGGGTATGTATTCACTATAATGGTCCTGGCAGACCAGGGTATGTATTCACTATAATGGTTCTGGCAGATCAGGGTATGTATTCACAATAATGGTCCTGACAGACCAGGGTATGTATTCACTATAATGGTCCTGACAGACCAGGGTATGTATTCACTATAATGGTCCTGACAGACCAGGGTATGTATTCACTATAATGGTCCTGACAGACCAGGGTATGTATTCACTATAATGGTCCTGACAGACCAGGGTATGTATTCACTATAACGGTCCTGGCAGACCAGGGTATGTATTCACAATAATGGTCCTGACAGACCAGGGTATGTATTCACTATAATGGTCCTGGCAGACCAGGGTATGTCTTCACAATAATGGTCCTGGCAGACTAGGGTATGTATTCACTATAATGGTCCTGATAGACCAAGGTATGTATTCACTATAATGGTCCTGATAGACCAGGGTATGTATTCACTATAATGGTCCTGACAGACCAGGGTATGTATTCACTATAATGGTCCTGATAGACCAGGGTATGTATTCACAATAATGGTCCTGATAGACCAGGGTATGTATTCACTATAATGGTCCTGACAGACCAGGGTATGTATCCACTATAATGGTTCTGACAGACCAGGGTATGTATTCACTATAATGGTCCTGACAGACCAGGGTATGTATTCACTATAATGGTCCTGACAGACCAGGGTATGTATTCACTATAATTGTCGTGACAGACCAGGGTATGTATTCACTATAATGGTCCTGACAGACCAGGGTATATATTAACTGTAATGGTCCTGACAGACCAGGGTATATATAGACCAGGGTATATATTAACTGTAATGGCCCTGGTAGAGCACACTGACCCCTCAGTGTCAATCAAACTTCCTGTTTATTATGTTTTATTTTGACCAGGGTATGTAATAACTGGAAGGGGTGTCTCTCCATGTCCCTCTACCTCTCTTGAAGAGAGAAAGGAGAAAAAAGCAGGAGGAGATTCTTTCAGGAAGAAACTCTGAGTTACTCCAGAATGGGTGTTGTTCTACCTGGTGTAGTCGGTGTGTTGTTCTATCTGGTGTAGTCGGTGTTGTCAGGATGTTGTTCTACCTGGTGTAGTTGGGGTGTTGTTCTACCTGGTGTAGTCGGGGTGTTGTTCTACCTGGTGTAGTCGGGGTGTTGTTCTATCTGGTGTAGTCGGGTGTTGTTCTACCTGGTGTAGTCGGGGTGTTGTTCTACCTGGTGTAGTCGGGGTGTTGTTCTATCTGGTGTAGTCAGGGTGTTGTTCTATCTGGTGTAGTCAGGGTGTTGTTCTATCTGGTGTAGTCGGTGTTGTCAGGATGTTGTTCTACCTGGTGTAGTCGGGGTGTTGTTCTACCTGGTGTAGTCGGGGTGTTGTTCTACCTGGTGTAGTCGGGGTGTTGTTCTACCTGGTGTAGTCGGGGTGTTGTTCTACCTGGTGTAGTCGGGGTGTTGTTCTACCTGGTGTAGTCGGGGTGTTGTTCTACCTGGTGTAGTCGGGGTGTTGTTCTACCTGGTGTAGTCAGGGTGTTGTGCTACCTGGTGTAGTCAGGGTGTTGTTGTACACGGTGTAGTCGGGGTGTTGTTCTACCTGATGTAGTTGGGGTGTTGTTCTACCTGGTGTAGTCAGGGTGTTGTTCTACCTGGTGTAGTCAGGGTGTTGTTCTACCTGGTGTCGTCAGGGTGTTGTTCTACCTGGTGTTGTCGGGGTGTTGTTCTACCTGGTGTAGTCGGGGTGCTGTTCTACCTGGTGTTGTCGGGGTGTTGTTCTACCTGGTATAGTCGGGTGTTGTTCTATTTGGTGTAGTCGTGGTGTTGTTCCACCTGGTGTAGTCGGGGTGTTGTTCTATCTGGTGTAGTCAGGGTGTTGTTCTATCTGGTGTAGTCAGGGTGTTGTTCTATCTGGTGTAGTCGGTGTTGTCAGGATGTTGTTCTACCTGGTGTAGTCGGGATGTTGTTCTACCTGGTGTAGTTGGGGTGTTGTTCTACCTGGTGTAGTCGGGGTGTTGTTCTACCTGGTGTAGTCGGGGTGTTGTTCTATCTGGTGTAGTCGGGTGTTGTTCTACCTGGTGTCGTCAGGGTGCTGTTCTACCTGGTGTAGTCGGGGTGTTGTTCTACCTGGTGTAGTCGGGTGTTGTTCTACCTGGTGTCGTCAGGGTGCTGTTCTACCTGGTGTAGTCGGGTGTTGTTCTACCTGGTGTAGTCGGGTGTTGTTCTACCTGGTGTCATCAGGGTGCTGTTCTACCTGGTGTAGTCGGGTGTTGTTCTATCTGGTTTAGTCGGGGTGTTGTTCTACCTGGTGTAGCCGGGGTGTTGTTCAACCTGGTGTTGTCGGGGTGTTGTTCAACCTGGTGTAGCCGGGTGTTGTTCAACCTGGTGTAGCCGGGTGTTGTTCAACCTGGTGTTGTCGGGTGTTGTTCTACCTGGTGTAGTCGGGTGTTGTTCTATCTGGTTTAGTCGGGGTGTTGTTCTACCTGGTGTAGTTGGGTTGTTGTTCTACCTGGTGTAGTCGGGTGTTGTTCTATCTGGTTTAGTCGGGGTGTTGTTCTACCTGGTGTAGTCGGGTGTTGTTCTATTTGGTGTAGTCAGGGTGTTGTTCTACCTGGTGTAGTCGGTGTTGTCAGGATGTTGTTCTACCTGGTGTATTCGGGGTGTTGTTCTACCTGGTGTAATCGGGGTGTTGTTCTATCTGGTGTAGTTGGGTGTTGTTCTACCTGGTGTAGTCGGGTGTTGTTCTATCTGGTGTAGCCGGGGTGTTGTTCTACCTGGTGTAGTCAGGGTGTTGTTCTACCTGGTGTTGTCGGGGTGTTGTTCTACCTGGTGTAGTCGGGGTGTTGTTCTACCTGGTGTAGTCAGGGTGTTGTTCTACCTGGTGTAGTCGGGGTGTTGTTCTACCTGCTGTAGTCGGGGTATTGTTCTACCTGGTGTAGTCGGGGTGTTGTTCTACCTGGTGTAGTTGGGGTGTTGTTCTACCTGGTGTAGTTGGGGTGTTGTTCTACCTGGTGTAGTCAGGGTGTTGTTCTACCTGGTGTAGTCAGGATGTTGTTCTACCTGGTGTAGTCGGGGTGTTGTTCTACCTGGTGTAATCGGGGTGTTGTTCTACCTGGTGTAGTTGGGGTGTTGTTCTACCTGGTGTAGTCAGGGTGTTGTTCTACCTGGTGTAGTCAGGGTGTTGTTCTACCTGGTGTAGTCAGGATGTTGTTCTACCTGGTGTAGTCGGGGTGTTGTTCTACCTGGTGTAGTCGGGGTGTTGTTCTACCTGGTGTAGTCGGGGTGTTGTTCTACCTGGTGTTGTCAGGGTGTTGTTCTACCTGGTGTAGTCAGGATGTTGTTCTACCTGGTGTAGTCGGGGTGTTGAATAGTTAATAGGATGATAGAATGGGGATAGCGGCAGGATGTTGAATAGTTAATAGGATGATAGTATGGGGATAGCGGCAGGATGTTGAATAGTTAATAGGATGATAGTATGGGGATAGCGGCAGGATGTTGAATAGTTAATAGGATGATAGAATGGGGAGAGAGGCAGGATGTTGAATAGTTAATAGGATGATAGTATGGGGAGAGTGGCAGGATGTTGAATAGTTAATAGGATGATAGAATGGGAGAGTGGCAGGATGTTGAATAGTTAATAGGATGATAGAATGGGGAGAGAGGCAGGATGTTGAATAGTTAATAGTGCTTCAGTTCATTAATGACTTTCTGAGTCCCACGACTGGTGTCAGGTATCATTCCAGCAGGTAGCTGATGCAGACTTTCTCTTCTGCTGCGTACCAAATGGCACCCTAATTCCCTATATTTTGCATTATGTTTGACCCATAGGGTCCTGGTAAATAGTTGTTCACTATATAGGGAATAGGCTGCCATTTAGGATGCCTCCACTCTCTCAATGGAACAACCATAAGAATGTACTACGTTGTCGGTTTTGAAAGCTGTTATACGAATGATAACCTTGAAATCCTGAATATCCTCATATGCTTAGAGTTTTCAACGATAGTCATCCCACAGTAGGAAGTCACAGGGATACGGTGCTGCCGTCACAAACTGCTGTGGCCTATTTTTCATGCTAGATACACTGATCATATATCTGTATTCATATGGAAGTATTCTACTGGACGTTGAGGAGGGGAAAATCACGTCAGCTGCGTGTGTGAATAGAAGCAGTTCATATAGATATGTAACATTATCATATCAATTAGAATCATTTAAACTGTGTGGGTCCTGGGTTCTGGGTCCTGGGTCCTGGGTTCTGGGTTCTGGGTCCTGGGTTCTGGGTTCTGGGTCCTGGGTCCTGTGTTCTGGGTTCTGGGTCCTGGGTTCTGGGTTCTGGGTCCTGTGTTCTGGGTTCTGGGTTCTGAGTTCTGGGTTCTGGGTCCTGGGTTCTGGGTCCTGGGTCCTGGGTTCTGGGTCCTGGGTTCTGGGTCCTGGGTTCTGGGTTCTGGGTCCTGGGTTCTGGGTCCTGGGTCCTGGGTTCTGGGTCCTGGGTCCTGGGTCCTGGTTTCTGGGTTCTGGGTTCTGGTCCTGGGTCCTGGGTCCTGGGTTCTGGGTCCTGTGTTCTGTGTTCTGTGTTCTGTGTTCTGGGTCCTGGGTTCTGGGTCCTGGGTTCTGGAGGTGAGTGTGTCCAGGAACAGCAACTATCTTCTCCTCTCTTTTTATTTTTTCCACATCAGCGCTTTTCTTTATAAAAACAGAATGTCCTCTGTGAACCCACTGACTCACCTCCCATCTCCCCCGGGTCATACCGTCACCTGACTCCCATCAGTCCATCCGTCCTCCCGGCAAGTGCGGTGTTGCTGCATGTAGATTTATTTAATTTAGGGTATTGGTGGAACAACACGTTACAATTTATTTTTATTTTTAAACGGACACTATTAAAGTCAAGGACCTCACTCAAGGTCACAACAGATGTTTCACGTAGTCATCTCAGAACCAGGGAGTTCTCATCCACTAGGCTACCTGCCACCCCTGTGGAGAGTTCAGTGGTGCTGGAAAGTAGAGGGATAAATGGTTTGGGCAATCTGGAGGAGTGAGGGAGAGGGATTGAGAGAGAGGGAGAAATGGTTTGGGCAATCTGGAGGAGTGAGGGAGAGGGAGTGAGAGAGAGGGAGAAATGGTTTGGGCAATCTAGAGGAGTGAGGGAGAGGGAGATAGGGAGTGAGAGAGAGGGAGAAATGGCTTGGGCAATCTAGAGGAGTGAGGAGAGGGAGAGGGGGAGAGGGGGAGAGAGAGGGAGAGGGACAGGGAGTGAGAGAGAGGGAGAAATGGCTTGGACGTCTAGAGGAGTGAGGGAGAGGGAGAGGGGGAGAGGGGGAGAGAGAGGGAGAGGGAGAGGGAGTGAGAGAGTGGTGTGTAGAAATGGCTTGGTCCGTCTAGAGGAGTGAGGGAGAGGGAGAGGGGGAGAGGGGGAGAGAGAGGGAGAGGGAGACCCTAGAGGGGGAGAGAAGGGAGAGGGAGAGGGAGGAGAGAGAGGGAGAAATGGCTTGGACGTCTAGAGGAGTCAGGGAGAGGGAGAGGGGGCAATTAGAGGGGGAGAGAGAGGGAGAGGGAGAGGGAGTGAGAGAGTGGGAGAAATGGCTTGGTCCGTCTAGAGGAGTGAGGGAGAGAGAGTGGGAAGAGGATGATTGATACACAGCCAACCAGGCTGAGCTATGGAAGTGTGTTTGTGTGTATGCACTATACGGTATGGTATTTTACGGTAACCCATACTGTTACTGAATTTGTTGCTTTTGTGGTAACTTATAGGCCACTGACTGATTGTAAGTTACCATGAAAACAGTGCATTACCCTAATCTTCTTAGGGTACAGTAATTGTACCGAATGAATGAATAAATAAATACATTTAATTAATTAATTAATTAGTTAAATTCATTGAGAGGAGATGGGGTTATGTATTTGACAGTATTTTAACATACTTGCATGTGATTGGTGGAGGCAGATTGGCTGCTAAGTGATGTGTTTATATGTTACAGTATATCAATGAAGGCCAGTCCTGACGACTTTGTTAAAATAACACATTTGACATTTTTCTAGTCATAACATTCACAAATACATTAACACTCCGATCACAACGACAGCGTCACTTCGCAAAATAAAAATAGTACGCAGCATCATCTGGATACAACAACAGTTCCAACACTCCCCTTCTGCTCCCATGTCTGTTATTACTGCCACTGTATTTTACGTATAATACTTCATGATTAACTTCCAAAATACATCATAGGATCCCCATTAGTTCCTGCCAAGGCAGCAGCTACTCTTCCTGGGGTTTATTATGGATCCCCATTAGTTCCTGCCAAGGCAACAGCTACTCTTCCTGGGGTTTATTATGGATCCCCATTAGTTCCTGCCAAGGCAGCAGCTACTCTTCCTGGGGTTTATTATGGATCCCCATTAGTTCCTGTCAAGACAGCAGCTACTCTTCCTGGGGTTTATTATGGATCCCCATTGCCAAGGCAGCAGCTACTCTTCCTGGGGTTTATTATGGATCCCCATTAGTTCCTGCCAAGGCAGCAGCTACTCTTCCTGGGGTTTATTATGGAACCCCATTAGTTCCTGCCAAGGCAGCAGCTACTCTTCCTGGGGTTTATTATGGATCCCCATTAGTTCTTGTCAAGGCAGCAGCTACTCTTCCTGGGGTTTGTTATGGATCCCCATTAGTTCCTGCCAAGGCAGCAGATACTCTTCCTGGGGTTTATTATGGAACCCCATTAGTTCCTGCCAAGACAGCAGCTACTCTTCCTGTAGTTTATTATGGATCCCCATTAGTTCCTGTCAAGGCAGCAGCTACTCTTCCTGGGTTTTTATTATGGATCCCCATTAGTTCCTGTCAAGGCAGCAGCTACTCTTCCTGGGGTTTGTTATGGATCCCCATTAGTTCCTGCCAAGGCAGCAGCTACTCTTCCTGGGTTTTTATTATGGATCCCCATTAGTTCCTGCCAAGGCAGCAGCTACTCTTCCTGGGGTTTATTGTGGATCCCCATTAGTTCCTGCCAAGGCAGCAGCTACTCTTCCTGGGGTTTATTATGGATCCCCATTAGTTCCTGTCAAGGCAGCAGCTACTCTTCCTGGGGTTTATTATGGATCCCCATTAGTTCCTGCCAAGGCAGCAGCTACTCTTCCTGGGGTTTATTATGGATCCCCATTAGTTCCTGCCAAGGCAGCAGCTACTCTTCCTGGGGTTTATTATGGATCCCCATTAGTTCCTGCCAAGGCAGCAGCTACTCTTCCTGGGGTTTATTATGGATCCCCATTAGTTCCTATCAAGGGCAGCAGCTACTCTTCCTGGGGTTTATTATGGATCCCCATTAGTTCCTGCCAAGGCAACAGCTGCTCTTCCTGGGGTTTATTATGGATCCCCATTAGTTCCTGTCAATGCAACAGCTACTCTTCCTGGGGTTTATTATGGATCTCCATTAGTTCCTGCCAAAGCAGCAGCTACTCTTCCTGGGGTTTATTATGGATCCCCATTAGTTCCTGTTAAGGCAGCAGCTACTCTTCCTGGGGTTTATTATGGATCCCCATTAGTTCCTGCCAAGGCAGCAGCTACTCTTCCTGGGGTTTATTATGGATCACCATTAGTTCCTGCCAAGGCAGCAGCTACTCTTCCTGGGGTTTATTATGGATCCCCATTAGTTCCTGCCAAGGCAGCAGCTACTCTTCCTGGGGTTTATTATGGATCCCCATTAGTTCCTGTTAAGGCAGCAGCTACTCTTCCTGGGGTTTATTATGGATCCCCATTAGTTCCTGCCAAGGCAGCAGCTACTCTTCCTGGGGTTTATTATGGATCCCCATTAGTTCCTGCCAAGGCAGCAGCTACTCTTCCTGGGGTTTATTATGGATCCCCATTAGTTCCTGCCAAGGCAGCAGCTACTCTTCCTGGGGTTTATTATGGATCCCCATTAGTTCCTATCAAGGGCAGCAGCTACTCTTCCTGGGGTTTATTATGGATCCCCATTAGTTCCTGCCAAGGCAACAGCTACTCTTCCTGGGATTTATTATGGATCCCCATTAGTTCCTGTCAATGCAACAGCTACTCTTCCTGGGATTTATTATGGATCTCCATTAGTTCCTGCCAAGGCAGCAGCTACTCTTCCTGGGGTTTATTATGGATCCCCATTAGTTCCTGCCAAGGCAGCAGCTACTCTTCCTGGGGTTTATTATGGATCCCCATTAGTTCCTGCCAAGGCAGCAGCTACTCTTCCTGGGTTTTATTATGGATCTCCATTAGTTCCTGCCAAGGCAGCAGCTACTCTTCCTGGGGTTTATTATGGATCCCCATTAGTTCCTGCCAAGGCAGCAGCTACTCTTCCTGGGGTTTATTATGGATCCCCATTAGTTCCTGCCAAGGCAGCAGCTACTCTTCCTGGGGTTTATTATGGATCCCCATTAGTTCCTGCCAAGGCAGCAGCTAAAATTGCAATATATTCATTCATAACAGATTCCACAACATACTAAGTGTGTGCCCTAAGGCCCATACTCCAGGACCATGTAGATACAACACTAAATCTATGTGTACGTGTGTATATAGTGTGTATGTTCGCATTGGGCTCCCGAGTGGCTCAGGGGTCTAAGACACTGCATCTCACTGCAAGAGGTGTCACTGCAGTACCTGAGTTGAATCTGCACTGCATCATATCTTGCTGTGATTGGGAGTCCAATAGGGCGGTTGCACACTTGGCCCACCATTGTCTGGGTCGTCAATGTAAATAAGAATTTGATCTTAACTGACATGCATAGTTAAAATGATCAACAAAATGTGCCTTAAGGTGTATTTTTTATTTGTTTTTTATAAATCTGATTCTACTGCTGCATCAGTTACCTGATGTGGAATAGAGTTTCATGTAGTCATGGCTCTATGTAGTACTGTGGAATAGAGTTCCATGTAGTCATGGCTCTATGTAGTACTGTGGAATAGAGTTCCATGTAGTCATGGCTCTATGTATTACTGTGGAATAGAGTTCCATGTAGTCATAGCTCTATGTAGTACTGTGGAATAGAGTTCCATGTAGTCATGGCTCTATGTAGTACTGTGGAATAGAGTTCCATGTAGTCATGGCTCTCTGTAGTACTCTGCGCCTCCCCATAGTCTGTTCTGGACTTGGGGACTGTGAAGAGACCTCTGGTGGCATGTCTTGTTGGGTATGTATGGGTTTCTGAGCATTTTAAACAGACGGCTTGTTTAAAAAATAAAAAAAATCAGCTCTGTTTAACCAGGTAGACAAGTTGAGAACAAGTTCTGATTTACAACTGTGACCTGGCCAAGATAAAGCAAAGCAGTTTGACACAAACAACAGAGTTACACATGGAATAAACAAACATACAGTCAATAACACAGTAGAAAAATAAGTCTATATACGATGTGAGCAAATGAGGTGAGATAAGGGAGGTAAAGGCAAAAAATAGGCCATGGTGGCGAAGTAAATACAATATAGCAAGTAAAATCCTGGAATGGTAGATTTGCAGTGGAAGAATGTGCAAAGTAGAGAGAAATAATGGGGTGCAAAGGAGCAAAATAAATAAATAAATACAGTAGGGGGAGAGGTGGTTGTTTGGGCTAAATTATAGATGGGCTATGTACAGGCGCAGTAATCTGTGAGCTGCTCTGACAGCTGGTGCTTAAAGCTAGTGAGGGAGATAAGTGTTTCCAGTTTCAGAGATTTTTGTAGTTCGTTCCAGTCATTGGCAGCAGAGAACTGGAAGGAGAGGTGGCCAAAGGAAGAATTGGTTTTGGGGGTGACCAGAGAAATATACCTGAAGCGAGGTCCAGCCAACGAGAGCATACAGGTCGCAGTGGTGGGGAGTATATGGGGCTTTGGTGACAAAACGGATGGCACTGTGATAGACTGCATCCAATTTATTGAGTAGGGTATTGGAGGCTATTTTGTAAATGACATCGCCAAAGTCGAGGATTGGTAGGATGGTCAGTTTTACGAGGGTATGTTTGGCAGCATGAGTGAAGGATGCTTTGTTTGTCGAAATAGGAAACCAATTCTAGATTTAACTTTGGATTGGAGATGTTTGATGTGAGTCTGGAAGGAGAGTTTACAGTCTAACCAGACACCTAGGTATTTGTAGTTGTCCACATATTCTAAGTCAGAGCCGTCCAGTGTAGTGATGTTGGATGGGCGGGCAGGTGCTGGCAGCGATCAGTTGAAGAGCATGCATTTAGTTTTACTTGTTACTCCAAGAGCATTTGGAGACCACGAAAGGGGAGTTGTATGGCATTGAAGCTAGTCTGGAGGTTAGTTAACACAGTATCCAAAGAAGGGCCAGAAGTATACAGAATGGTGTCGTCTGTGTAGAGGTGGATCAGAGACTCACCAGCAGCAAGAGCGACATCATTGATGTATACAGAGAAGAGAGTCGGTCCAAGAATTTAACCCTGTGGCACCCCCATAGAGACTGCCAGAGGTGCGGACAACAGGCCCTCCGATTTGACACACTGAACTCTGTCTGAGAAGTAGTTGGTGAACCAGGCGAGGCAATCATTTGACAAACCAAGAATGTCGAGTCTGCCGATGAGGATGTGGTGCTTGACAAAGTCGAAAGCCTTGGCCAGGTCAAAGAATACTGCTGCACAGTATTGTTTCTTATCAATGGCGGATATAAGATATCGTTTAGGACCTTGAGCGTGGCTGAGGTACCTTCAGCTTGTCAACAACTCTTACTTAAACAAGTAATGATAAAGTCAATCTCTCTTCCACTTTGAGCCATGAGAGATTGACATGCATATCATTAATGTTAGCTCTCGGTGTACTTTCAAAGGGCCAGCCGCGCTGCCCTGTTCTGAGCCATTTTCCTAAGTCCCTCTTTGTGGCACTTGACCACACGACTGAACAGTGGTCCAGTAATCTACTGCATTCAGATTATACTGTAATCTACTGTTGATTAGACAGTATTTTACCATGACAATTACAGGATTTGCTTTACAGTGTGTATATGTGTGCATGTGTACGTG
Source organism: Oncorhynchus tshawytscha (assembly GCF_018296145.1). Classification (NCBI taxonomy): domain Eukaryota; kingdom Metazoa; phylum Chordata; class Actinopteri; order Salmoniformes; family Salmonidae; genus Oncorhynchus; species Oncorhynchus tshawytscha. The sequence goes on along the minus strand of NC_056436.1, from coordinate 88,299,697 downwards.
TGTGTGTGTGTGTGTGTCTATACAGTATGTGTGAGTGTGTGTAGGATGTGATCGTGATGCATGACCATACTCCCTGTTCATTACAATATGTTACTTTGTCCTTCCAGCGTGACCTCTCTCAGAGCCCCTAATTAAATACTGCACACTAATGACTTACCCTTAATGACTTACCCTGTCTCAGCATGACTTCATATGTGGGCATATATATACATTCTGACAGCATTCAGACCCCTGGACCTTTTCTTCATTTTGTTACGTTACAGTCTTGTTCTAAAATGGATTGAATAAAAACATGTCCTCATCAATCTAAACACAATACCCCACAATGACATCACAAAACCCCATAATAACATCACAATACCCCACAATGACATCACAAAACCCCATAATAACATCACAATACCCCACAATGACATCACAAAACCCCATAATGACATCACAAAACCCCATAATGACATCACAATACCCCATAATGACATCACAATACCCCACAATGACATCACAATACCCCACAATGACATCACAATACCACACAATGACATCACAAACCCCCATAATGACATCACAACACCCCACAATGACATCACAATACCCCACAATGACATCACAATACCCCACAATGACATCACAACACCCCACAATGACATCACAAAACCCCATAATGACATCACAATACCCCACAATGACATCACAATACCCCACAATGACATCACAAAACCCCATAATGACATCACAAAGGACACCAGTTAACTCCCTTGTTCAGGGGCAGAACGACAGATTTGTTTTACCTTGTCAGCTCTGGGATTCAATCCAGCAACCTTTCGATTACTGGCCCAACACGCTAACTACTAGGTTACCTGCCACCCCATAATTAGTTGCATTGAATCACTATGTGTGTAACAATAGTGGTCAACATGATCATGACTACCTCATCTCTGTACTACACACATACAAGTATCTGGAACTTAGTCGAGTAGTGAATTTCAAGGGAGTAGGTTTTCCTCGCAAAGAAAGCAAGCTATTGATAGATTGGTAAAAATGTACTGATCAAAACATATAAACTAAATATGCACCTATTTCAAAGATGTTACTGAGTTACAGTTCGTATAAGGAAATCAATCAATTGAAATGAATACATTTTGCCCTAATCTATGGATTTTAAATGACTAGGAAAACAGATATGCATCTGTTGGTCACAGATGCCTTAGAAAAAAAAGTTAGGGGCATGGATCAGAGAACCAGTCAGTATCTGGTGTGACCATAATTTGCCTCGTGCAGCGCGACACATCGCCTTCACATAGAGTTGATCAGGCTGTTGATTGTGGCCTGTGGAATGTTGTCCCACTCCTCTTCAATGGCTGTGTGATGTTGCTGGATATTGGTAGGAACTGGAACACGCAGTCGTACATATGGATCCAGAGCATCCAACACATGCTCAATTGGAGAGCAGGCCGTGGAAGAACTGGGACATTTTCAGGCTCCAGGAATTGTGTACAGATCCTTGCGCCATGGGGCCTTGCATTATCATGCTGAAACATGAGGTGGTGGTGGCGGATGAATGGCACGACAATGGGACTTAGGATCTCATCACGGTATCTCTGTGCATTCAAGTTGCCACCGATAAGTGCAGTTGTGTTCATTGTCTGTAACTAATGTCTGCCCATACCATAACCCCACCACCATGTGGACCTCTGTTCACAACATTGACATCAGCAAAACCGCTCAACCCACACAACGCTGTCTGCCATCTGCCCGGCACAGTTGAAACCGGGATTCATCCCATGAAGAACACACTTCTCTAGTGTGCCAGCGACCATTTGACCCCTGAACTGCAGTCAGGTCATGACCCTGTGACGAGCACGCAGATGAGCTTCGGTTTCTGACAGTGTGTGAAGTTTCATCAGCTGTCCGGGTGTCTCAGAAGATCCTGCAGGTGAAGAAGCTGGATGTGGAGTTCCTGGGCTGGTCTGCGATTGTGAGGCCGGTTGAACGTACTAAATCAAATCAAATTTTATTTGTCACATACACATGGTTACCAGATGTTAATGCGAGTGTAGCGAAATGCTTGTGCTTCTAGTTCTGACAATGCAGCCAAACCAACGAGTAATCTAACCTAACAATTGCAAAACTACTACCTTATACACACAAGTGTAAAGGGATAAAGAATATGTACATAGAGATATATGAATGAGTGATGGTACAGAACGGCATAGGCCAGATACAGTAGATGGTATCGAGTACAGTATATACATATGAGATGACTAATGTAGGGTATGTAAACATTATATTAAGTGGCATTGTTTAAAGTGGCTAGTGATACATGTATTACATAAAGATGGCTAGATGCAGTAGATGGTATCGAGTACAGTATACACATATGAGATTAGTAATGTAGGGTATGTAAACATTATATTAAGTGGCATTGTTTAAAGTGTCTAGTGATACATTTTTTACATCAATTTTTCCATTCTTAAAGTGGCTGGAGTTGAGTCAGTATGTTGGCAGTAGCCACTCAATGTTAGTGGCGGCTGTTTAACAGTCTGATGGCCTTGAGATAGAAGCTGTTTTTCAGTCTCTCGGTCCCTGCTTTGATGCACCTGTACTGACCTCACCTTCTGGATGATAGCGGGGGTGAACAGGCAGTGGCTCGGGTGGTTGTTGTCCTTGATGATCTTTATGGCCTTCCTGTGACATCGGGTGGTTAAGGTGTCCTGGAGGGCAGGTAGTTTGCCCCCGGTGATGCGTTGTGCAGACCTCACTACCCTCTGGAGAGCCTTACGGTTGTGGGCGGAGCAGTTGCCGTACCAGGCGATGATACAGGCCGACAGGATGCTCTCGATTGTGCATCTGTAAAAGTTTGTGAGTGCTTTTGGTGACAAGCCAAATTTGTTCAACCTCCTGAGGTTGAAGAGGCGCTGCTGCGCCTTCTTCACGATGCTGTCTGTCTGTGTGGACCAATTCAGTTTGTCCGTGATGTGTACGCCGAGGAACTTAAAACTTACTACCCTCTCCACTACTGTCCCGTCGATGTGGATAAGGGGGTGTTCCCTCTGCTGTTTCCTGAAGTCCACAATCATCTCCTTTGTTTTGTTAATGTTGAGTGTGAGGATATTTTCCTGACACCACACTCCGAGGGCCCTCAGCTCCTCCCTGTAGGCCGTCTCGTCGCTGTTGGTAATCAAGCAAACCACTGTAGTGTCGTCTGCAAACTTGATGATTGAGTTGGAGGTGTGCGTGGCCAAGCAGTAATGGGTAGAACAGGGAGTACAGGAGAGGGCTCAGAATGCACCCTTATGGGGCCCCAGTGTTGAGGATCAGCGGGGTGGAGATGTTGTTTCCTACCCTCACCACTTGGGGGCGGCCCGTCAGGCAGTCCAGTACCCAGTTGCACAGGGTGGCGTCGAAACCCAGGGACCCGAGCTTGATGACGAGTTTGGAGGGTACTATGGTGTTAAATGCTGAGCTGTAGTTGATGAACAGCATTCTCACATAGGTATTCCTCTTGTCCAGATGGGTTAGGGCAGTGCGCAGTGCACAGTGTGGTTGCGATTGTGTCGTCTGTGGACCTATTGGAGAGGAAAGCTAATTGGACTGGGTCTAGGGTGTCAGGTAGCATGGAGGTGATATGGTCCTTGACTAGTCTCTCAAAGCACTTCATGATGACAGAAGTGAGTGCTACGGGGCGGTAGTCGTTAGCTCAGTTACCTTAGCTTTCTTGGGAACAGGAATAATGCTGGCCCTCTTGAAGCATGTGGGAACAGCAGACTGGGATAAGGATTGATTGAATATGTCCGTAAACATTATTGCATGAATAAATATGTTTTCTTCTCCTTGTGTCGACGAGCTTTGACTTTTGAAACACAAACAATATTACATTTATCTCCAGTGGGGATCAGTGTTCTGCTAGTGGGTCAATGTTCTGGTCGAACTGGAGGGCGCGGTTGGTTTATCCTTGGGATTTTCTCCTACCATATCTATTGTGTTATATTCTGCTATAATATTGTTTACATTTTTTTTAAAGTGTTTTCTTTCAAATGGTACCAATAATATGCATATCCTGGCTTCAGGGCCTGAGCTACAGGCAGTTTACTTTGTGCATGTCATTCAGGCGGAAATGGAGAAAAAGGGGCCTGATCCCTTTAAACTTCTTCGGGATCGATGTCACTTCTATGTGACAGTTGAGCTAACGTAGGCTAATGAGATTAGCATGAGGTTGTCAGTAACAGAACGTTTCCCAGATTATAGACATATCTGATATTGGCAGAAAGCTTAAATTCTTGTTAATCTAACTGCACTGTCCAGTTTACAGTAGCTATTACAGTGACAGAATACCATGCTATTGTTTGAGGAGAGTGCACAATTTTGAACATGAAAAGTTATTAATTAACAAGTTAGGCACATTTGGGCAGTCTTGATACAACATTTCAATGGTTCATTGGATCAGTCTAAAACTTTGCATATACAATGCTGCCATCTAGTGGCAAAAATATAAATTGCACCTGGGCTGGAATAATACGTTATGGCCTTTCTCTTGCATTTCAAACATGATGGAACAAAAAAATACAAAATAACAGTTTTTTTTCTTCTTTTTATTATCTTTTACCAGATCTATTGTGTTATATTCTACTACATTCCTTTCACATTTCCATACACTTCAAAGTGTTTCCTTTCAAATGGTACCAAGAGTATGTATTTGGGTATGTCATTTTAAGTGAAAATTGAAAAAAAAGGGGCTAACCCTTAAGATTGCATAATTTAATACTTAAAAAATAAATAAATAAATAATTCTCTTATAACTTGTCGTGTGTGTTTACTTTTAATGTGTCTAAGCTCTTAGTTCTCAATATCTATTAAGCTAACGTATGTTTTATATTTGTTATCAAATTGACAATGTAGCCATTTGATTTAGAATTTTTGGACCCCTGTAGGTATAAAAAATATATAGAATACAATATATATATATATATATATAATATACATTTGATAAAACATTACAGTTGGTCTTTACTGCAATAGCCCATGTAATCACATTACATTTGTACATGGCAAAACACTCTAACATCCTAAGGAATAATGTTTTAAAGTGTCTGTATTCTATCTGAGAGATGTAACAAAAATCTTTTTGTATTTCTTTATTTTTTACCAATGTTTGGTCACTTTACTTTGTGTCATCTTTACAGCGTGGGCCTGGGTTTTGTGACGATATTCTTGCCTGGATCCTCTCATGTGTAGAAAAAGACTCCTGCTATGGAATAGGTGAACTGTATAAGGGCGGAGAGAGGGGATTGAGCTGCAGCCTCTACACGAAACCGTGAGTCTCTAGCATCAACATAGGGAGAGCTATTCAAAATGACGCATGGGTACGTCAATAGACTCTAGGGGCATGTTATTAATGCAGCCCACTCTAGATGGATGTTATTAATGCAGTCCACTCTAGATGGATGTTATTAATGCAGCCCACTCTAGATGGATGTTATTAATGCAGTCCACTCTAGATGGATGTTATTAATGCAGTCCACTCTAGATGGATGTTATTAATGCAGCCGACTCTAGATGGATGTTATTCATGCAGCCCACTCTAGGGGCATGTTATTAATGCAGCCCACTCTAGGGGCATGTTATTAATGCAGCCCACTCTAGATGGATGTTATTAATGCAGCCCACTCTAGGGGCATGTTATTAATGCAGCCGACTCTAGATGGTTGTTATTAATGCAGTCCACTCTAGATGGATGTTATTAATGCAGCCGACTCTAGATGGATGTTATTAATGCAGCCCACTCTAGATGGATGTTATTAATGCAGCCGACTCTAGATGGATGTTATTAATGCAGCCCACTCTAGATGGATGTTGTTAATGCAGCCGACTCTAGATGGATGTTATTCATGCAGCCCACTCTAGATGGAGCCCACTCTAGGGGCATGTTATTAATGCAGCCCACTCTAGATGGATGTTATTAATGCATGTGTTATTAATGCAGCCCACTCTAGATGGATGTTGTTAATGCAGCCCACTCTAGGGGCATGTTATTAATGCAGCCCACTCTAGATGGATGTTATTAATGCAGCCCACTCTAGATGGATGTTATTAATGCAGCCCACTCTAGATGGATGTTATTCATGTAGCCCACTCTAGAATGATGTTATTAATGCAGCCCACTCTAGGGGCATGTTATTAATGCAGCCCACTCTAGATAGATGTTATTAATGCAGCCCACTCTAGATGGAGGTTATTAATGCAGCCGACTCTAGATGGATGTTATTAATGCAGCCGACTATAGATGGACGTTATTCATGCATCCCACTCTAGGGGCATGTTATTAATGCAGCCCACTCTAGATGGATGTTATTAATGCAGCCGACTCTAGATGGATGTTATTAATGCTGCAGACTCTAGATGGATGTTATTAATGCAGCCGACTCTAGATGGATGTTATTAATGCAGCCGTCTCTAGATGGATGTTATTAATGCAGCCGACTCTAGATAGATGTTATTAATAAAGCCCACTCTATATGGACATTATTAATGCAGCCCACTCTAGGGGCATGTTATTAATGCAGCCGACACTAGATGGATGTTATTAATGCAGCCCACTCTAGATGGACATTATTAATGCAGCCCACTCTAGATGGATGTTATTAATGCAGCCGACTCTAGATGGACATTATTATTGCAGCCCACTCTAGATGGATGTTATTAATGCAGCCCACTCTAGATGGACATTATTAATGCAGCCCACTCATTATTAATGATGGATGTTATTAATGCAGCCGACTCTAGATGGACATTATTAATGCAGCCGACTCTAGATGGATGTTATTAATGCAGCCCACTCTAGATGGATGTTATTAATGCAGCCCACTCTAGATGGTGGTGATTAATGCATCCGACTCTAGATGGATGTTATTAAAGCAGCCCACTCTAGATGGACATTATTAATGCAGCCGACTCTAGATGGATGTTATTAATGCAGCCCACTCTAGGGGCATGTTATTAATGCAGCCGACTCTAGGGGCATTTTATTAATGCAGCCGACACCAGGGGCATATTATTAATGCAGCCCACTCTAGATGGACATTATTAATGCAGCCGACTCTAGATGGATGTTATTAATGCAGCCCACTCTAGATGGATGTTATTAATGCAGCCCACTCTAGATGGTGGTGATTAATGCATCCGACTCTAGATGGATGTTATTAAAGCAGCCCACTCTAGATGGATGTTATTAATGCAACCCACTCTAGATGGATGTTATTAATGCAGCCCACTCTAGATGGAGGTTATTAATGCAGCCGACTCTAGATGGATGTTATTAATGCAGCCCACTCTAGATGGATATTATTAATGTCTGATAGTTTTTTTTCTTTTGTTTTTGCTTTGGCAATGTAAATATCTGTTTCCATGCCAAAAAAGTCCCTTTGATTTGAATTGAGAGACTTGAGAGACCGGTGAGGGGATGCTGGGAAAGAGGTGAGAGCGAGATGGGGGCTGTAAGGAGAGGAGAGAGAAGGACTAGAAGAGAGGAGAGAGGAGAGAGCGAGATGGGGGCTGTAAGGAGAGGAGAGAGAAGGACTAGAAGAGAGGAGAGAGGCCATAGCGAGATGGGGGCTGTAAGGAGAGGAGAGAGAAGGACTAGAAGAGAGGAGAGAGGAGAGAGCGAGATGGGGGCTGTAAGGAGAGGAGAGAGAAGGACTAGAAGAGAGGAGAGAGGCCATAGCGAGATGGGGGCTGTAAGGAGAGGAGAGAGAAGGACTAAAAGAGAGGAGAGAGGGTGCTAGAGGAGAGAGAAGAAGAGAGGGGCTAGGGGAGAGGGAGAGAGAGAGAGGGAGGGAGAGAGAGAGAGAGAGAGAGAGAGAGAGAGGGAGAGGAAGAGAGAGAGAGACAGAGAAAAACCAGTATTAAGGGCAGAGAGAACCCTTGGTTTACTGATTAACTTATTAAAATCATAAGGGAACGACATGCTATGTGGGCTAAAGCGGGAGAGTCTGGTTCGGCGGATGATTGGATGGCTTTTAAATGTCTTTGAAATCTGGGTGTTGCTACGACCTTAAAAACTGAAAGCAGACCAATACCTTGAATCTACTTCTGATCATTTAAATAGTCCCTCCAAATTTCGGCAAGTAGTGAAAGGTTTGGAGTGCAAAAAAGATACACAGCTTCCCAACAATTATTGGGCGACTCACAGATTGTAACTGAGATGCAGGCAGTTTATTTGAAAAGGTCAAAGGTATAATTGAGCCCCCTATGAATTTACCTGACACCCCTGTGCACTCCTTCACCAGGTTCTCCTTCTCATCCTTCTCTGTTTCAGAAGTGCGTGTAGCCCTGAAAGAAATTGATAGAAAGAAATCCCCCTGACCCTGATGATCTAGAACCCGCAAGGTTACGCAAGGTTCTATATAGGGTCCACTGTTGTTTCCCTTTGCATATCAATAACATTGGGGATCACATTGAAACAGCCGAAGTTCATTTTTATGCAGATGACAGTTTATTCAAGTTGTACCAGTTTATCATTTGAAAACTCCCAAAGGGAATTTATCATCATAATAACAACATAATCTGAAATGTAATCTAAATTTCGGTAAAACAAAATGCATGGTATTAACAAATGCCAGGCATGTTACTGATCATGTCATTGCTACAATGGCTGGACATACTATACAGCAAGTTAAAGTGTATAAATATTTGGGTGTGTGGGTTGATGACAAGCTGAGCTGCACTATTCATGTGGAGAACTTTATAAGGAAGCTCAAGCTGAGATTTTATTACCGGCATCAGGCGTGTTTTTCTCTGGAGGCCAGGAAGGAGCTGGTACGATGTACATTACTAGCGGTTTTAGATTGTAGTGATGTTATATATTTGCAAGGCCTCAGCCACTACCCTGAGAACACTTGATTCAGTGAATCATGCAGCCCTCAGGTTCATTACCAATCAGAAACGTCTAACACATCATTGTGAGCTCTACATCGCCGTTGTCTGGTCATCATTGACCTTGCGTAGTCTTAAATACTTAACCCTTGCATGGGATTCGGGTTTGTGGGACACATATTCAATGCTTACTAAAATAAAAATTATACAATTAATTATTTTTTCAACCTGAGACTCATTGGCCTTGGCTCATTTTCTCTGAAGAACATGTAAAATAATATATTTTCAGTGTGTACCCCCCTACACGTTTATATTACATATGTGGTGTTCTGGTCCACTGGACCCAAGGGTAATAAAAGCGTGGAAAAGTGTGTGTGTAGGTGAAAACAAGGTACAAATTAAACAAAAAGGTTTGCTGTGTGCGTTCACCCTGTCCTTCTCCTCCCTGGGCCTGCTGTTTCAGCATAGCACCAACAACCTGTCTGTGTCCCTGCCTGTCTTCCTGTCTCTTGTTTTTCTCACACTCTTCACCCTTTGTCTTCCTGTCTCTCGTTTTTCTCACACTCTTCACCCTTTGCGGTGTGTGAAACTACGCCGTGTCATGCGGGAAGCTGCTGTTATTTCAATACCTTATTTCAATACCTTATTTCAATACCTTATTTCAATACCTTATTTCGATACATTATTTCGATACATTGTAAAGAATTCAGTATTTTCCCCACACGCTATCCCAGCCGGTTGCAAATTGGGGGAGGGACACAAAAAATAAATAGCTCTGCATGTGTGGATCCTTACCACATTCAATCAGTATGGCAAAAAATGATCGCTGCTCAGAGGGCCTTAGAAATCATTTTTGCAGAGAGAGAGAAGCTAGTGTGGAAGGAGCGTCTTCCACTTCGGAAGATGAAGAATTTTCAGAATATGAGGATCATGTCTCAGCCATTTCGGAGTCTGACAGTGAGTTGGAAGAAGAGGATGAGATTGACCAGCTCCAGGACAAGTCCGTCAGCAACCATCTCATCAGCAGACCACAGGAGGAGAAATATGGACGTCAAAAAATATTGAAATTGAATGGTCTTCTTGCCCAAGGAATGAGCCACCCAACATGGCTGCCAATGTGATGAGGATGCAACCAGGGCTGATGCGGATGGCGGTTACTCATGAGCAGGACATAAAGTCTTCTTTTCAACTGTTCATCCCAGACACCATCCAGGAAATCATTCCGGACTGCACAAATTTGGAGGGAAGGCGTGTTTTTGGAGAGGGATGGAAGGCAATGGAACAAACTCGTTTACTTTGGGGTTCTTATCTTTGTGTACAAGTGTATACGGGGAAGCCCGATGGAGGAGCCACTGAGAAGAACCAAGTGATGAAGGTTGTCCTGGACGTGACACAGGGACACTGGCCACAACATCACATGTGATAACTTTTTTACTTTGCACAAGCTGGGACAGGAGCTCCTCAAGAGGAAGCTGACAATGGTAGGAACAGTATGGAAAAACAAGCCAGAGCCTCAGCTGTTGAATACACAGAACAGGCCTATCAATTCCTCTCTGTTTGTGTTCACGGCCGACACGTCCCTAGTGTCCTACGTGCCGAAGAAAGGCTAAATGTGGTACTCATGAGTATGCTGAAGAAATCTGTGGACAGGATCATCAAAAAATATAAATCATAATGGATTACAATGCCACAATAGGAGGGGTGTACAATTTAGACAAGCTGGTGACTTGGTACATCTGCAAAAGACGTACTCTGCCCACTTGTAATATTCTTCAACATCTTGGACATCTCGGCATACAACGAGTTGAACACAGATCGGAACAGAGGTAGAGAGAGTGGAGGGTGCAGGTAGAGAGAGTGGAGGGTGCAGGTAGAGAGAGTGGAGGGTGCAGGTAGAGAGAGTGGAGGGTGCAGGTAGAGAGAGTTTAGGGTGCAGGTAGAGAGAGTGGAGGGTGCAGATAGAGGGAGTGGAGGGTGCAGATAGAGAGAGTGGAGGGTGCAGGTAGAGAGAGTGGAGGGTGCAGGTAGAGAGAGTGGAGGGTGCAGGTAGAGAGAGTGGAGGGTGCAGGTAGAGAGAGTGGAGGGTGCAGGTAGAGAGAGTGGAGGGTGCAGGTAGAGAGAGTTTAGGGTGCAGGTAGAGAGAGTGGAGGGTGCAGATAGAGGGAGTGGAGGGTGCAGGTAGAGAGAGTGGAGGGTGCAGGTAGAGAGAGTGGAGGGTGCAGGTAGAGAGAGTGGAGGGTGCAGGTAGAGAGAGTGGAGGGTGCAGGTAGAGAGAGTTTAGGGTGCAGGTAGAGAGAGTGGAGGGTGCAGATAGAGGGAGTGGAGGGTGCAGATAGAGAGAGTGGAGGGTGCAGGTAGAGAGAGTGGAGGGTGCAGGTAGAGAGAGTGGAGGGTGCAGGTAGAGAGAGTGGAGGGTGCAGGTAGAGAGAGTGGAGGGTGCAGGTAGAGAGTTTAGGGTGCAGGTAGAGAGATTGTAGGGTGCAGGTAGAGAGAGTGGAGGGTGCAGGTAGAGAGTTTAGGGTGCAGGTAGAGAGATTGTAGGGTGCAGGTAGAGAGAGTGGAGGGTGTAGGTAGAGAGAGTTTAGGGTGCAGGTAGAGAGAGTTTAGGGTGCAGGTAGAGAGAGAGAGTGTATCATTTTTTGCCATACTGATTGAATGTGGTAAGGATCCACACATGCAGAGCTATTTATTTTTTGTGTCCCTCCCCCCTACACTCTCTCTATCTGCACCCTCCACTCTCTCTCCCTGCACCCTTTACTCTCTCTACCTGCCCCCTCCACTCTCTCTCCCTGCACCCTACACTCTCTCTATCTGCACCCTCCACTCTCTCTCCCTGCACCCTCCACTCTCTCTACCTGCACCCTCTCTCTCCCTGCTGTCTGAATCATAGTCCCAATTTGCTCCCTCCACTCTCTCTCCCTGCACCCTCCACTCTCTCTCCCTGCTGTCTAAATCATAGTCCCAATTTGCTCCCTTTTCCAACAAAACCGACTCGTGCGTAACTATGGGGCAACACAGAGATTCAGATTGTTGAACACAACATTTAGCCTACAATGTTTTATTGAAAACATAAATAAAGTTGCCGAATGAGTCTATCAAATACATTGTGACATGTGTTGTTTAATTAGCCAGTAGATTTTTGTCATGTTCGCATAGACTTGACATCAGCCACAACACCTCAAAACAAGACATCAAATGAAATGTTACTGGCCAAATACTTCGTAGATGTTTTTGCAGGTGTTGCAAAATGCTTGTAAGACATGGTTTCAAGAAGAAGATAAAAACTAGCTGACAGGAGCCTCCTCGATACCGAAACACGGCAGTTTCTTGACATCTCAACATCACACAACAGCCCAATTGAAGAGCGTTTTGTCATCTATACGTAGCGCACTACTTTTCACCCGTTCTCATAGGAATATCCTTTATAGGGAATAGGGTGTCATTTGGGATGCAGGCTTAGTGTGGTTTACTAATCCATGCGAACATAGTTACAGACCCAGCTGACTCACTGCATCGTCTCCTCCTCTCTTTTCCCTTGTTCTCCCGTTTCTCTTTTCATTTCGTAGAGCAGCACTTTATTGTTAAGTGCACAGAGAGCTGTTTAAATTGAAGTGGAATGGATCCCTGACACCTGAAGTTTGGGAAAGAGCACAAAGTGGATAGCCAATATGTTTCTATTCAGAGTAGTCTCTGAAAACCTCTTACGACATCATCTAATGTTCCAGAAAGATACACCTGCTAGATTCACATCTCAGACTCTCCTCTCCTCTCCTCTCCTCTCCTCTCCTCTCCTCTCCTCTCCTCTCCTCTCCTCTCCTCCTCTCCTCTCCCTCTCCTCTCCTCTCCTCTCCTCTCCTCTCCTCTCCTCTCCTCTCCTCTCCTCTCCTCTCCCTCTCCTCTCCTCTCCTCTCCTCTCCTCTCCTCTCCTCTCCCTCTCCTCTCCTCCCTCTCCTCTCCTCTCCTCTCCTCTCCTCTAAGAGAGAATTAGCCTATTTCTTTAAACCTATGGCTGTGGCATCTCCTGGCTTCCACACACAGCCTACAAGACACTGATGCAGACCTTTTGAACATCTACATTTTAAAAAGTATAAATCCATGTAGTATAGTCTACACCTTCACAATAAATCCATTATTTATTTTAGACAGGTCTAAAGAAACATGATCTGAAGAAAATGTAGTCTATTTCAGAAGAACAGAATAACATACTCTGAGTTGTCCTCATGTTAGGCCCTGATCTGGCTGTGCCATATGGCTGTGGGCTACACTAGTTCATTCAGCAGACAATATTTGCTTAGACTTCAGTGGCAATATTTTATAGTATGAAGAACACAATTGAACATAGCTGAAAAAAAAGAAAGATATTTTCTCCAAACGATTTGAGGGAGTCCTCACGTGCCATTAATTTGTGTTGAGAGGCTAACAAAGAAATAGGTACTCTTAATTTAGAGTTATTAATGTAACTTTAGTTGTTCTATAAACGTTTTGATTTTTAATACATTGTAAGGCTGCATGATGCGACTCTAATGATGATTTGGACAAATTAGCTTGAAAGGCTCTGCTTTGTTTTTTTTTGCGCAGGCTGAACACACTTCATCAGTCTCTCATTCACAATTTGACAAGCACTTAATAATGCCTAGAATTTCATGGCGGGATCCCCTTTTTTGTGGCCGTACCCTAAACAATTCCAGGCCTTTTGCGGCCATGAGCCATTGTGCCCTTCTCCCTGCGCTACTGACCTGATCTTATCAAATTCCGAGGTGCATATTGAAGATATTGGAAGAATTGTCCACATTTACTGATCACCAGCCAACAATATGAGTAGGCTTAACGAACAGCAAAAGCACTATTTCATTCTACTGTGCAACTTACTACTGTAGGTATCCCTTTTCCCTTCCCAGACCATGTGGGAGGGTTCGGTTGTGAGGTGGTTGTGGATTGGTTGTGGATCGATTGTATGGTGGTTCGGTTGTGAGGTGGTTGTGGGTTTGTTGTGATTTGGTTGTGGATTGCTTTTGGGGTTGTCGAGCCTCTTCACTACAGGAGAGCAGTACACATTGGCCTCTCATCACTGAAGGCGTATTGTGTGCTTATTGTTGTTGTTTAACCATTGATATGTTGTAGGGACCATTTTGAGATGGGGGGGGGTTGTTTCAACCAACTTGAATTTTAGGATCCCTTTACTTATCCCTTTCCGTATTAAACAAATGAAATATGGCACAGCTGTGTTTTAGTCAAGACACTCGTGTTTTTAACATAATATTTAATTGTTGTACTGTGTGTTTATAGTTTTGTTTAATGTTGTGTTAGTGAATGTAAGTTGTTTTGTCTGAAACGTTGTTCTCCCTGCTGACAGACCAGGTTCTTGGAAAAGAGATGTTATCTCAATGAGAAAAAAACTGTAAAAAAAATAATTAGATATTTACAATTATTATAGTGTAGACAAACACTGCTGTATAAATAGCCCACATTTTAAATGAGGCCACACAAAAAGACATAGCTAATGATTAGTAAATGGTTTATAAGGACCTATATTAAACATCTTATGAATTATATTATGAATAATATTTTTTTAAACACATAAAAAAAGTTGTTTACACATATCTTACAAACATTAACAAATGTGGGAATAATGATTAATCAATTATGAATAAACGAATTACCAATTTGTATGCTATGAAAACAATTACTACATTTATTACATATTAACACTAATTACGACCCTGATGTCTTTCCTACCTTTTTCAATGCTTCCCCGATGGGAAGTCTGATGATGATGGCTGGCTGGCTGTCTCTATCTCTCTATCTCTCTCTCTATCTCTCTATCTCTCTCTCTCTCTCTCTCTATCTCTCTCTCTCTATCTCTCTCTCTCTCTCTCTCTCTCTCTCTCTCTCTCTCTCTCTCTCTCTCTCTCTTTCTCTCTCTCTCTCTCTCTCTCTCTCCTCCATCTCTCCCCCTCTCTCTCTCTCAATTCAAGGGGCTTTATTGGCATGGGAAACGTATGTTAACATTGCAAAAGCAAGTGAGGTAGATAATAAACAAAAGTGAAATAAACAATAAAAATTAACAGTAAACATTACACTTACAAAAGTTCCAAAAGAGTAAAGGCATTACAAATGTCATATTATGTCTATATACAGTTGTGTAACAATGTACAAATGGTTAAAGTATAAAATGAAAAATAAATAAGCATAAAAATGGGTTGTGTTTACAATGGTGTTTGTTCTTCACTGGGTGCCCTTTTCTTGTGGCAACAATCTTGCTGCTGTGATGGCACACTGTGGTATTTCACCCAGTAGATATGGGAGTTCATCAAAATCGGTCTTGTTTTCGAATTCTTTGTGGATCTGTGTAATCTGAGGAAAATATTTGTCTATAATATGGTCATACATTGGACAGGAGTTTAGGGAGTGCAGCTCAGTTTCCACCTCATTTTGTGGGCAGTGTGCACATAGCCTGTCTTCTCTTGAGAGCCATGTCTGCCTACGGCGGCCTTTCTCAATAGCAAGGCTATGCTCACTGAGTCTGTATATTGTCAAAGCTTTCCTTAAGTTTGGGTCAGTCACAGTGGTCAGGTATTCTACCACTGTGTACTCTCGGTTTAGGGCCAAATAGCATTCTAGTTTGCTCTGTTTTTTTGTTAATTCTTTCCAATGTGTCAAATAATTATATATTTTTTCTCATGATTTGGTTGGGTCTAATTGTGCTGCTGTCCTCGGGCTCTATGGGGGTATGTTTGTGTTTATGAACAGAGCCCCAGGACCAGCTTGCTTAGTGGACTCTTTTCCAGGTTCATCTCTCTGTAGGTGATGGCTTTGTTATGGAAGGTTTGGGAATCGCTTTCTTTTAGGTGGTTGTAGAATTTAACGTCTCTTTTCTGGATTTTGATCATTAGTGGGTATCGGCCTAATTCTGCTCTGCATGCATTATTTGGTGTTCTACGTTGTACCCGGATTATATTTTTGCAGAATTCTGCATGCAGAGTCTCAATTTGGTGTTTGTCCCATTTTGTGAATTATTGGTTGGTGAGCAGACCCCAGACTTCACAACCTTAAAGGGCAATGGGTCCTATAACTGATTCAAGTATTTTCAGCCAGATCCTAATTGGTATGTTGAATTTTATGATTATTTTGATGGCATAGAATAACCTTCTTGCCTTGTCTCTCAGATCGTTCACAGCTTTGTGGAAGTTACCTGTGGCGCTGATGTTTAGGCCGAAGTATGTATCGTTTTTTTGTGCTGTAGGGCAACGGTGTCTAGATGGAATTTGTATTTGTGGTCCTGGCGAATGGACCTTTTTTGTAACTTCATTATTTTGGTCTTACTGAGATTTACTGTCAGGGCCCAGGTCTAACAGAATCTGTGCAGAATATCTAGGTGCTGTAAGCCCTCCTTGGTTGTGGACCGAAGCACCAGATCATCAGCAAACAGTACACATTTGACTTCAGATTCTAGTAGGGTGAGGCCTGGTGCTGCAGACTGTTCTAGAGCCCTCTCCAATTCGTTGATTCATTTGTTGAAGAGGGTGGGGCTTAAGCTGCATACCTGTCTCAGCCCATGGCCCTGTGGTAAGAAATGTGTGTGTTTTTTGCCAATTTTAACCGCACACTTGTTGTTTGTGTACATGGATTTTATGATGTCGTATGTTTTTCCCGCAACACCACTTTCCATCAGTTTGTATGGCAAACCCTCATGCCAAATTGTGTTGAAGGCTTTTTTGAAATCAACAAAGCATGAGAAGACTTTTCCTTTGTGTTGGTTTATTTGTTTGTCAATTAGGGTGTGCAGGGTGAACACGTGGTCTGTCATACAGTAATTTGGTAACGAGTCTGCTGTTTAATGATAATGCAGAGGATTTTTCCAAGGCTGCTGTTGATGATAGTTAATCAGGTCAAATTTGTCTCCACTTTTGTGGATTGGGGTGATCACTCCTTGGTTCAAAATATTGGGGAAGATGCCAGAGCTGAGGATGATGTTAAAGAGTTTTAAGTATAGCTCATTGGAATTTGTTGTCTGTATATTTGATCATTTCATTGAGGATGCCATCAACACCACAGGCCTTTTTGGGTTGGAGGGTTTTTATTTTGTCCTGTTCAAGGTAATTGGAGAATCAAATGGGTTCTGGAATCCAGTGTGTTCTGGAATCCAGTGGGTTCTGGTCTTTAATAGTTGATTCTAAGATTTGTATTTGATCATGAATATGTTAATGCTGTTTGTTCTTTGTCATAGAGTCAAAAAAGATTGGAGAAGTGGTTTATCCATACATCTCCATTTTGGATAGATAATTCTTAGTGTTTGTTTAGTGTTTTCCAATTTTCCCAGAAGTGGTTAGAGTCTATGGATTCTTCAATTACATTGAGCTGATTTCTGACGTGCTGTTCCTTCTTTTTCCGTAGTGTATTTCTGTATTGTTTTAGTGATTCACCATAGTGAAGGCGTAGACTCAGGTTTTCTGAGTCTCTATGTTTTTTTGGGGGACAGGATTCTCAATTTCTTTTTTAGATTTTTGCATTCTTCATCAAACCATTTGTCATTGCTGTTCATTTTCTTTGGTTTTCTATTTGAGATTTGATAGGGAAGCTGAGAGGTCAAATATACTGTTAAGATTTTCTACTGCCAAATTTACTCCTTCAAAATTACAGTGAAATATTTTGTCCAGGAAGTTGTCTAAAAGGGATTGAATTTGTTGTTGCCTAATTGGTTTTTGGTTGGTTTCCAAACTGCATTCCTTCCATCTATAGCATTTCTTAATGTTACTCAGTTCCTTTGGCTTTGATGCCTCATGATTGAGTATTGCTCTGTTCAAGTAGACTGTGATTGTGTTGTGATCTGATAGGGATGTCAGTGGGCTGACTGTGGACACTCTGAGAGACTCTGAGTTGAGGTCAGTGATAAAGTAGTGTACAGTACTACTGCCAAGAAATGAGCTATAGGTGTACCTAGCATAGGAGTCCCCTCGAAGCCTACCATTGACTATGTACATACCCAGCATGCGACAGAGCTGCAGGAGTTGTGACCCGTTTTTGTTGGTTATGTTGTCATAGTTGTGCCTAGACAAGAGGTCTCTTCACAGTCCCCAAGACCAGACCAGACTATGGGAGACATATAGGGGAGGGAATGCTGTCACCTCCAATCAGGTGTTTCTCTCTCTCTCTGTCTCTCTTTCTCTGTTTCTCTCTCTCTCTCCATGTATCTCTCTCTCTCTCTGACTGTCTATATCCGACTCTGTCTCTCTCTGACTGTCTC
This sequence comes from Oncorhynchus tshawytscha, assembly GCF_018296145.1. NCBI lineage: Eukaryota > Metazoa > Chordata > Actinopteri > Salmoniformes > Salmonidae > Oncorhynchus > Oncorhynchus tshawytscha. The sequence goes on along the minus strand of NC_056436.1, from coordinate 88,281,585 downwards.
GCTCTCTATCTCTCACTCTCTGTCTGTCTGTCTCTCTCTCTTTCTCTGACTCTGTCTATCTCTGACTGTCTCCCTCTGACTGTCTCTCTCTCTCGCACTCTCTCTCTCTCGCACTCTCTCACTCTCTCTCGCTCTCTGTCTGTCTCTCTCTGACTCTGTCTCTCTCTCTCTCTCGCTCTGACTCTGTCTCTCTCTCTCTCGCTCTCTGTCTGTCTCTCTCGCTCTGTCTCTCTCGCTCTGTCTCTCCTCTGTTCTTCTGCTGCTTTGGGCAGTCAAAATATGAGCAATAGTGTAAAATGATGAAACTCTGGGGTCTCTGGCTTCATCCCAAATGACACCCTGTTCCCTATGTAGTGCACTACTTTTGACCAGACTGCATATGGCCCTGATCAAATGTAGTGCACTGTTTGGGACGCATACTCTGTCTCGCCTTAGCATGACTGATGATTCTGCAGCTAAAATAGAGCATTGTCCCCCACTATCATTTATTATGAAACTGACTGGCTTTGATGGAGGGAAAAGGGCCGGGGGGAGACTGAGGGAGGTGTGGGGAGGGAGGGCGGTGGAGGGACGCAGCTAGAGGGAGGTGTGGAGTGAGTGAGGGAGAGAAAGAGCCAGCTGGATGGAGATGTGGAGTGAGTGAGGGAGGCCACTAGATGGGGGAAGGAGGGAGGGCGCTAGAGGGAGGGAGGCCGCTAAGAAGGAGGGAGGGAGGGCGCTAGAGGGAGGGAGGGAGGCCGCTAAAAGGAGGGAGGGAGGGCGCTAGAGGGAGGGAGGTAGGCCGCTAGAAGGATGGAGGGAGGGATGAGGGAGGGAGGGTGGGATGGAGGGAGGGAGGGAGCGAGGGCGCTAGAGGGAGGGAGGCCGCTAGAAGGAGGAAGGGAGGGAGGGATGGAGGGATGGAGGCCGCTAGAAGGAGGGAGGGAGGGAGGGAGGGAGGGAGGGAGGGAGGGAGGGAGGGAGGGAGGCCGGCGGCCGGCCGGCCGGCTGCTAGGAGGAGGGAGGGAGGCTTCGAGAGAAGGCTATATCGTTCCATAAAGGCTCAGTGCACTACCTTTGCTCTCTGCAGGTAAAAAGAGTTTGCATAGTTTGGTCATTTTAGATGTTTGTTCCAGCATTGTTTCTAAATTTAACTTGTTCAGCCACAGATTCAAATAGCCAGCATGTTTGCCTGGTAACCAATGTCTTTATAGCATGTTGGCCTGGTAACCAATGTCAACGCTGGTCCGACCAAGCTGATTCCACACTCCAAGACTGCTTCCATCACGTAGACTGGGATATGTTTCGTATTGCGTCAGACAGCAACATTGACGAATACGCTGATTCGGTGTGCGAGTTCATTAGAACGTGCGTTGAAGATGTCATTCCCATAGCAACGATTAAAACATTCCCTTAACCGAAACCGTGGATTGATGGCAGCATTCGCATGAAACTGAAAGCGCGAACCACTGCTTTTAATCAGGGCAAGGTGACTGGTAACATGACTGAATACAAACAGTGCAGTTATTCCCTCCGCAAGGCTATCAAACAAGCTAAGCGTCAGTATAGAGACAAAGTAGAATCTCAATTCAACGGCTCAGACACAAGAGGTATGTGGCAGGGTCTACAGTCAATTACGGACTACAAGAAGAAAACCAGCCCAGTCACGGACCAGGATGTCTTGCTCCCAGGCAGACTAAATAACTTTTTTGCCCGCTTTGAGGACAACACAGTGCCACTGACACGGCCTGCAACGAAAACATGCGGCCTCTCCTTCACTGCAGCCGAGGTGAGTAAAACATTTAAACGTGTTAACCCTCGCAAGGCTGCAGGCCCAGACGGCATCCCCAGCCGTGCCCTCAGAGCATGCGCAGACCAGCTGGCTGGTGTGTTTACGGACATATTCAATCGATCCCTATACCAGTCTGCTGTTCCCACATGCTTCAAGAGGGCCACCATTGTTCCTGTTCCCAAGAAAGCTAAGGTAACTGAGCTAAACGACTACCGCCCCGTAGCACTCACTTCCGTCATCATGAAGTGTTTTGAGAGACTAGTCAAGGACCATATCACCTCCACCCTACCTGACACCCAAGACCCACTCCAATTTGCTTACCGCCCAAATAGGTCCAGAGACGATGCAATCTCAACCACACTGCACACTGCCCTAACCCATCTGGACAAGAGGAATACCTATGTGAGAATGCTGTTCATCGACTACAGCTCGGCATTCAACACCATAGTACCCTCCAAGCTCCTCATCAAGCTCGAGACCCTGGGTCTCGACCCCGCCCTGTGCAACTGGGTACTGGACTTCCTGACGGGCCGCCCCCAGGTGGTGAGGGTAGGCAACAACATCTCCACCCCGCTGATCCTCAACACTGGGGCCCCACAAGGGTGCGTTCTGAGCCCTCTCCTGTACTCCCTGTTCACCCATGACTGCGTGGCCACGCACGCCTCCAACTCAATCATCAAGTTTGCGGACGACACAACAGTGGATGGCTTGATTACCAACAACGACGAGACGGCCTACAGGGAGGAGGTGAGGGCCCTCGGAGTGTGGTGTCAGGAAAATAACCTCACACTCAACGTCAACAAAACTAAGGAGATGATTGTGGACTTCAGGAAACAGCAGAGGGAACACCCCCTATCCACATCGATGGAACAGTAGTGGAGAGGGTAGTAAGTTTTAAGTTCCTCGGCATACACATCACAGACAAACTGAATTGGTCCACTCACACAGACAGCATCGTGAAGAAGGCGCAGCAGCGCCTCTTCAACCTCAGGAGGCTGAAGAAATTCGGCTTGTCACCAAAAGCACTCACAAACTTCTACAGATGCACAATCGAGAGCATCCTGGCGGGCTGTATCACCGCCTGGTACGGCAACTGCTCCGCCCACAACCGTAAGGCTCTCCAGAGGGTAGTGAGGTCTGCACAACGCATCACCGGGGGCAAACTACCTGCCCTCCAGGACACCTACACCACCCGATGTTACAGGAAGGCCATAAAGATCATCAAGGACAACAACCACCCGAGCCACTGCCTGTTCATCCCGTTATCATCCAGAAGGCGAGGTCAGTACAGGTGCATCAAAGCTGGGACCGAGAGACTGAAAAACAGCTTCTATCTCAAGGCCATCAGACTGTTAAACAGCAACCACTAACACTGAGTGGCCGCTGCCAACACACTGACTCAACTCCAGCCACTTTAATAATGGGAATTGATGGGAAATGATGTAAAATATATCACTAGCCACTTTAAACAATGCTACCTAATATAATGTTTACATACCCTACATTATTAATCTCATATGTATACGTATATACTGTACTCTATATCATCTACTGCATCCTTATGTAATACATGTATCACTAGCCACTTTAACTATGCCACTTTGTTTACATACCCATCTCATATGTATATACTGTACTCAATACCATCTACTGTATCTTGCCTATGCTGCTCTGCACCATCACTCATTCATATATCTCTATGTACATATTCTTATCCCCTTACACTGTGTATAAGACAGTAGTTTTGGAATGGTTAGTTAGATTACTTGTTGGTTATTACTGCATTGTCGGAACTAGAAGCACAAGCATTTCGCTACGCTCGCATTAACATCTGCTAACCATGTGTATGTGACAAATACATTTGATTTGATTTTGATTTGATCTTTATAGCATGTTGGCCTGGTAGCCAATGTCTGTATAGCATGTTGGCCTGGTAGCCAATGTCTGTATAGCATGTTGGCCTGGTAACCAATGTCTGTATAGCATGTTTGACTGGTAACCAATGTCTTTATAGCATGTTGGCCTGGTAACCAATGTCTTTATAGCATGTTGGCCTGGTAACCAATGTCTTTATAGCATGTTGGCCTGGTAACCAATGTCTTTATAGCATGTTGGCCTGGTAACTAATGTTTGTTTAGCATGTTGGCCTGGTAACCAATGTCTGTATAGAATGTTTGACTAGTAACCAATGTTTTTATAGCATGTTGGCCTGGTAACCAATTTCTGTTTAGCATGTTATTATGGTAACCAATGTCTTTATAGTATGTTGGCATGGTAACGAATGTTTTTATAGCATGTTGGCCTGGTAACCAATTTCTGTTTAGCATGTTGCCCTGGTAACCAATGTCTTTATAGCATGTTGGCCTGGTAACCAATGTCTTTATAGCATGTTGGCCTGGTAACCAATGTCTGTATAGCATGTTTGACTGGTAACCAATGTCTTTATAGCATGTTGGCCTGGTAACCAATGTCTTTATAGCATGTTGGCCTGGTAACTAATGTCTTTATAGCATGTTGGCCTGGTAACCAATGTCTTTATAGCATGTTGGCCTGGTAACCAATGTCTGTATAGCATGTTTGACTGGTAACCAATGTCTCTATAGCATGTTGGCCTGGTAACCAATGTCTTTATAGCATGTTGGCCTGGTAACCAATGTATGTATAGCATGTTGGCCTGGTAACCAATGTCTTTATAGCATGTTGGCCTGGTAACCAATGTCTTTGTAGCATGTTGGCCTGGTAACCAATGTCTTTGTACTGCTGATTTTCTTATATTATACATTGACATGTGTCACAAATGGCACAATATTATATCGTGCCTACATAGTGCCCCACTTCTGACCAGAGGCCTATGCTTCCTATATCGGGAATAAGGTGCTATTTGGGACTCCTCAGTGTTGTCAAGCTGACTGACTGAAATAGGACAAGCTCGTTGGTCTCTGATGTCAGTCACAGGTACACTGCCAAGTTGTCAACATAACATACTGGGACGAGACAGGGCACTCAGGAAGACAGACTGTAACTACACACACACACACACACACACACACACACACACACACACACACACACACACACACACACACACACACACACACACACACACACACACGGCAAGAACAGGAACAGGAGAAACACAGGAATCCATTTTTCAGGTTCAGACTGTTGGCTGTGTACCAAATGGTTCCCTGTTCCCTCAATAGGACACAACTTTAGGGCTCATCGGGCCCATAGGGCTCTGGTCAGAAGTAGTGCACTATAAAGGAAATAGTGTGCCATTTGTGAGTCAACCCGTACGGCTTCAATACAGCTCCTTAATATTTTATTAGTCTGCATCATGTTTAATGCACAAACCTAGAAATCTGAGCGTTTCCTGCTACCAGTAAAACAATAACTCAGCCATTTGTGATTACATAGTGACTCGTGTAGTCACTAGCTTGCTGTAGCCTCCTGAACAATGCTGGAAGTTTCTACTTACAGGAACAACTTTACATGACCAGAGACGGACTGGATCCAGATATCGGCCCGAGCATTTCTCAAACACCATACCATTTTTTCCCCCCTTGAGATCCTCATTGTTTGTCTTGACAAATAATGGTTGATCTGTAAATCCCCAGACTTAGACTGGCCCACTAGGCTAAAGATGGACCAGCCCATCTGCAATAGCCAGAACTGCCCTATGGCTCGTGCACTGTGTACTAACTCTGGCTGCTGGGGAGTGAAACTTCAGCTGGCAGTGTGAATCACTGATTACCACCAACGATGTATTTAAACCCTGGATTGCTGATGCTATGTATTGGCCAGAGTCACCGGTCGGCCATATTGGCCCTCCACCGTAGGAGCAGTCCTCAATAAGAATGAATGGAATTCTAAGATATTTCAATGATATGTTTATAGGACAAAGTGACAGTATTTAAGTCTCTTGTTGTTGTTATAGGGGCAGTAACATTAGTCATCTCTAAAATATTTTCATATATTTTTTCATTTGTTATATTTAGATCAAATATAATTTAAAAGTATGCATTAAGGTGTTTGTAATAGAATAAACGTGGCAAAAACAAATGTAGACATTAATAAATATATTTCTATATTTCCCCCCCCCCCTCAAAATTCAAAATCACAATGATGGGGGAGAGCCAAGATGGAGGCATGGTGACTTCAATACAATGGTGGGGGAGAGCCAAGATGGAGGCATGGTGACTTCAATACAATGGTGGGGAGAGCCAAGATGGAGGAATTGGTGGCTTCAACAGAATGGTGGGGAGAGCCAAGATGGAGGCATGGTGGCTTCAACAGAATGGTGGGGGAGCCAAGATGGAGGAATTGGTGGCTTCAACAGAATGGTGGGGGAGAGCCAAGATGGAGGCATGGTGGCTTCAACAGAATGGTGGGGGAGAGCCAAGATGGAGGCATGGTGGCTTCAACAGAATGGTGGGGGAGCCAAGATGGAGGCATGGTGATTTCAACACAATGGTAGGGGAGAGCCAAGATGGAGGCATGGTGGCTTCAACAGAATGGTGGGGGGAGCCAAGATGGAGGCATGGTGGCTTCAACAGAATGGTGGGGGGGAGCCAAGATGGAGAAATTGGTGGCTTCAACAGAATGGTGGGGAGAGCCAAGATGGAGGCATGGTGATTTCAACACAATGGTAGGGGAGAGCCAAGATGGAGGCATGGTGGCTTCAACAGAATGGTAGGGGAGAGCCAAGATGGAGGCATGGTGATTTCAACACAATGGTGGGGGAGAGCCAAGATGGAGGCATGGTGATTTCAACACAATGGTAGGGGAGAGCCAAGATGGAGGCATGGTGGCTTCAACAGAATGGTGGGGGGGAGCCAAGATGGAGGCATTGTGTCTTCAACAGAATGGTGGGGGAGAGCCAAGATGGAGGCATTGTGTCTTCAACACAGTGCAACCATATCAGTAATTTAGTGTATATATACAATCATTGGTTAGAACAAGGAAATAATGTTGACGGGAAAACCAATTATACTAATTAATGCAATCAAAGCACTTGTGCAAATTAGCTGTAATGATGTGTGTGTGTGTGTGTGTGTGTGTGTGTGTGTGTGTGTGTGTGTGTGTGTGTGTGTGTGTGTGTGTGTGTGTGTGTGTGTGTGTGTGTGTGTGTGTGTGTGTGTGTGTGTGTGTGTACTGGTACCATTCACCAGTAAATCTGTGGTACATGTATGTATTGAGCCCAGGTACCATTGTAATCGATGCTGTGTCATGCCAGAGCTCTCCTCATGCCTCTTTAAGCCAGACACCATGTATCTTTTAATTCAACAATGGTAAAGCACATTAAGCACTCTAGAGCACGCCAGGCTGTGGTGACGGATACTGTGTGTGTGTGTGTGTGTGTGTGTGTGTGTGTGTTGACAGAGAGCCGCGGTGACAGGAATTTATTAGCCCAGCTTTTAGAAAGGCTCCTGAGTGCAGGTCTTGACTAAAATAATCCTTGTTGGTTAAACAGGATGTTGCCCTCTTTGTGCCGACAGACAGGAAGGACAGGACAGACAGGGCAGACCCATTCATTCACCATACGGCAGCCAGCCTAGCGGTTAAGAGTGTTTGGAAAGTAACCGAAAGGTTGCTGGTTCAAATCTCTGAACAGACGAGGTGAAAAGATCTGCAGCTGTGCCCTTGAGCAAGGCACCTTAACCCATTTGCTCTGGATAAGAGCGTCTGCTAAGTGACTCAAATCTACAGGACAGAATAGGTCATCTGAGATAACAGGTCTCTTTAATACTGCTTTGTGTTATCATCTTAGATAACAAGACAGTGAATAGTTTACGCTGTAGTTATCAATTATCATTTGTGTTATCATCTTAGATAACAAGACAGTGAATAGTTTACGTTGTAGTTATCAATTATCTTTTGTGAAAGAGAGAGTTTATTCATTAAATATATATTCTCAATATGTCCATGTATACAGTGGGGAGAACAAGTATTTGATACACTGCTGATTTTGCAGGTTTTCCTACTTACAAAGCATGTAGAGGTCTGTAATTTTTTTTATCATAGGTACACTTCAACTGTGAGAGACGGAATCTAAAACAGAAATCCAGAAAATCACATTGTATGATTTTTAAGTAATTAATTTGCATTTTATTGCATGACATAAGTATTTGATACATCAGAAAAGCAGAACATAATATTTGGTACAGAAACCTTTGTTTGCAATTACAGAGATCATACATTTCCTGTAGTTTTTGACCAGGTTTGCACACACTGCAGCAGGGATTTTGGCCCACTCCTCCATAAAGACCTTCTCCAGATCCTTCAGGTTTCGGGGCTGTCGCTGGGCAATACGGACTTTCAGCTCCCTCCAAAGATGTTCTATTGCGTTCAGGTCTGGAGACTGGCTAGGCCACTCCAGGACCTTGAGATGCTTCTTACGGAGCCAACCCTTAGTTGCCCTGGCTGTGTGTTTCAGGTCAGTGTCATGCTGGAATACCCAGCCACGACCCATCTTCAATACTCTTACTGAGGGAAGGAGGTTGTTGGCCAAGATCTTGCGATACATGGCCACATCCATCCTCCCCTTAATACGGTGCAGTCGTCCTGTCCCCTTTGCAGAAAAGCATCCCAAAAGAATGATGTTTCCACCTCCATGCTTCACGGTTGGGATGGTGTTCTTGGGGTTGTACTCATCCTTATTCTTCCTCCAAACACGGCGAGTGGAGTTTTGACCAAAAAGCTCTATTTTTGTCTCATCAGACCACATGACCTTCTCCCATTCCTCCTCTGGATCATCCAGATGGTCATTGGCAAACTTCAGATGGGCCTGGACATGCTCTGGCTTGAGCAGGGGGATCTTGCGTGAGCTGCAGGATTTTAATCCATGACGGCGTAGTGTGTTACTAATGGTTTTCTTTGAGACTGTGGTCCCAGCTCTCTTCAGGTCATTGACCAGGTCCTGCCGTGTAGTTCTGGGCTGATCCCTCACCTTCCTCATGATCATTGATGCCCCACGAGGTGATATCTTGCATGGATCCCCAGACTGAGGGTGATTGACCGTCATCTTGAACTTCTTCCATTTTCTAATAATTGCGCCAACAGTTGTTGCCTTCTCACCAAGCTGCTTTCCTATTGTCCTGTAGCCCAACCCAGCCTTGTGCAGGTCTACAATTTTTTCCCTGATGTCCTTACACCCTCTCTGGTCTTGGCCATTGTGGAGAGGTTGGAGTCTGTTTGATTGAGTGTGTGTGGACAGGTGTCTTTTATACAGGTAACGAGTTCAAACAGGTGCAGTTAATACAGGTAATGAGTGGAGAACAGGAGGGATTCTTAAAGAAAAACTAACGGGTCTGTGAGAGCCGGAATTCTTACTGGTTGGTAGGTGATCAAATACTTATGTCATGCAATAAAATTTCAAATTAATTTCTTAAAAATCATACAATGTGATTTTCTGGATTTTTGTTTTAGATTTCGTCTCTCACAGTTGAAGTGTACCTATGATAAAAAATGACAGCCCTCTACATGCTTTGTAAGTAGGAAAACCTGCAAATTCGGCAGTGTATCAAATACTTGTTCTCCCCACTGTATTAGGATGTAAAGAAAGTTGATAAATTAATTCACAATACACTCTAATTTGGACGGCAGCTAGCCTAGTGTTTTAGAGTTTTGGGGTAGTAACTGAAAGGTTGCTGATTTGAATTTCTGAGCCGACTACATGAAAGATGTGCTGCTGTGACCTTGAGCAAGGCACCTTAACCCTAGTTGCTCTGGAGCGTCTGCTAAAAGTTTTTAAAGTGTTTTTTTAATTAAAACAATTTCAATCTTAAAACACAAGTTTGTTGTCCTTGTTCTACATGTAATAAATTATGTAGAATATAGACTTTCAGAGGCATTGTTAGAAATGTGTTGTTTTACAGGGTCAGCCATAGTCGTACAGCGCCAAACTACGGTAAACTGCTCAATGGCACATCGACAGAATTTTTTGCCCAGTCGGGTCCGAGATGCAAAACAGCGACCTTTCGGTTACTGGCCCAATGATTGAACTTCTAGACAACCTATAAACTAAAAATGAATAAACTAGGAATGAGCAAATTAAATTGTATTTGTCACATGCGCCGAAAACAACAGGTGTAGACCTTAAAGTGAAATGCTTACTTACAAGCCCTTTAACCAACAGCAGTTTTAAGAAAATACCTAAAAAAAAGTTAGAGATGAAAATAAGAGTGGGGGAGGGGCAATGCAAATAGTCTGGGTAGCCATTTGATTAGATGTTCAGGAGTCTTATGGCTTGGGGGTAGAAGCTGTTTAGAAGCCTCGTGGACCTAGACTTGGCACTCCGGTACCGCTTGCCGTGCTGTTGCAGAGAGAACAGTCTATGACTGGGGTGGCTGGAGTCTTTGATAATTTTTAGGGCCTTCCTCTGACACCACCTGGTATAGAGGTCCTGGATGGCAGGAAGCTTGGCCCCAGTGATGTACTGGGCCATAAGCTCTACCCTCTGTAGTGTCTTGCGGTTGGAAGCCGAGCAGTTACAATACCATGCAGTGATGCAGCCAGTCAGGATGCTCTCGATGGTGCAGCTGGAGGGCGAGGGAGAGCGTTGTACACGTCTCTGTGTGTGGAGTAAAGGTGGTCCAGAGTTTTTTTCCCCCTCTGGTTGCACATTTAACATGCTGATAGAAATTAGGTCTGCATTAAAATCTCCGGCCACTCATACAGCTCATTGAGTGCAGTCTCAGTGCCAGCATCGTTCTGAGGTAGACAGCTATGAAAAGTACAGATGTAAACTCTCTAGGTAGATAGTGTGGTCTACAGCTTATCATGACATACTCTACCTCAGGCAACTCAATCTCCAGCGAATGACGTGGATGAGGGCCAGTTCGGGTGTCTGGAGTAAATCCCTCTCATCCGACTGAATAAAGAGAAATTATTCGTCCAGTTCAAGGTGAGTAATCGCTGATTTGATTTCCAGGGGCTATTTCCGATCATAAGAGAAGGTAACAGCAACATTATGTACAAAATAAGTTACAGAAAATGCAAGAAAAACAAACAAAATAGCTCGCGGTTGGTTAAGAGAAACAACAGCCATCCTCTCATGCACCACCTGAAATCACTTATATTAAAATCAACCATCAAGTGCTATTACGAAACCTTGCCCGCCACAGGAGTCACAGGTACTCGATAGACCAAGGATATCCCTGCCGGCCAAACTCTCCCCTAACAAGGACGATGCTGGGCCAATTGTGTGTTGCCCAATGGGTCTCCTGGTCGCAGCCGGCTGCGACAGAACCTGGACTCGAACCCAGAATATCTCTCTAGTGGCACAGCTAGCACTGAAATGCAGTGCGTTGGACTACTGCGTCACTCGGGAGGCTGACAATTGCCAAATTTCAACCCAATTGAAATGCTTTGGGATGAGTTGGACCGCAGAGTGAAGGAAAAGCAGAAAACAAGTGCTCAGCATGTGCGAACTCCTTCTATACTATAATGTTGGAAAAGCATTCCAGGTGAAGCTGGTTTAGAGAATGCCAAGAAAGTACAAAGCTGTATTTGTTTTTATTTTGGATCCCTGCTGCTGCCAAAGCTTCCTGGGGTCCTGCAAAATGAAGGCAGTTATACAACTTGCTGTGATGAAGGCAAAGGGTGGCTACTTTGAAGAATCTCAAATATAACATATATTTTGATTTGTTTGAACACTTTTGTGGTTACTACATGATTCCATATGTGTTATTTTATAGTTTTGAGGTCTTCACTATTATTCTACAATGTAGAGAGAGTAAAAATAAAGAAAAACCCATGAATGAGTAGGTGTGTCCAAATTTTTTGACGAATACTGTGTATATATATATATATACACAGTATTTGTCAAAAAATTTGGATTTATATATATTTATCTTTAACAAATCTATTTTCCTTTATCATTTTCCCCTAACCTTACCACCACTCCCCTAATTGGAGTAAACTAATAAACAGCAACACGGGTTTCTACTTCCAGTTTATACACACTCTATAAGTTATACTTTTGTTCATCCTGTTTGATTTGTGAGCTCTCACAAAAGTTCTGAACCTATTTACATTTTACAGACACAATCTATTTTTCATGTCCAGTTTTATTTATATGTTTCACATAAGTTCCAAACCTATATACATTTTACAGACACAGTATATTTTATATTTGTTATCGTGTTGTTATTAGTCCCACGCTTCAGCTCCATTCAACCCCTCCCATCTATCTCTTAACAAGAGGTCATATGAACCCAATAACGGCCTCATCTTTCATCTTCAATGCCCTTGCTGATGGTAGGAGGTTTTCACTCAAAATATCACGATACATGGCCCCATTCATTCTTTCCTTTACACGGATCAGTCGTCCTGGTACCTTTGCAGAAAAACAGCCCCAAAGCATGATGTTTCCACCCCCATGCTTCACAGTAGATATGGAGTTCTTTGGATGCAACTCAGCATTCTTTGTCCACCAAACACGACGAGTTGAGTTTTTACCAAAAAGCTATATTTTGGTTTCATCTGACCATATGATTCTCCCAATCTTCTTCTGGATCATCCAAATGCTCTCTAGCAAACTCTAGCAGACGGGCCTGGACATGTACTGGCTTAAGCAGGGGGACACGTCTGGCACTGCAGGATTTGAGTCCCTGGCGGCGTAGTGTGTTACTGATGGCAGGCTTTGTTATTTTGGTCCCAGCTCTCTGCAGGTCATTCACTAGGTCCCCCCATGTGGTTCTGGGATTTTTGCTCACCGTTCTTGTGATCATTTTGACCCCACGGGGTGAGATCTTGCGTGGAGCCCCAGATCGAGGGAGATTATCAGTGGTCTTGTATGTCTTCTATTTCCTAATAATTGCTCCCACAGTTGATTTATTCAAACCAAGCTGCTTACCTATTGCATATTCAGTCTTCCCAGCCTGGTGCAGGTCTACAATTTTTGTTTCTGTAGTCCTTTGACAGCTCTTTGGTCTTGACCATAGTGGAGTTTGGAGTATGACTGTTTGAGGTTGTGGACAGGTGTCTTTTATACTGATAACAAGTTCAAACAGGTGCCATTAATACAGGTAACAAGAGGAGGACAGAGGAGCCTCTTAAAGAAGAAGTTACAGGTCTGTGAGAGCCAGAAATCTTGCTTGTTTGTAGGTGACCAAATACTTATTTTCCACCATAATTTGCAAATAAATTCATTAAAAATCCTACAATGTGATTTTCTGGATTTATTGTCTAATTTTGTCTGTCATAGTTGAAGTGTACATATGATGAAAATTACAGGCCTCTCTCATCTTTTTAAGTGGGAGAACTTGCACAATTGGTGGCTGACTAAATGCTTTTTTTGCCCCACTGTACCTTCAGAAGACACATAAATAGTTAAATAAAGTCCACCTGTGTGCAATATAAGTGTCACATGATCTGTCACATGATTTCAGCATATATACACCTGTTCAGAAAGTCCCCAGAGTCTGCAACACCACTTAGCAAGGGGCGCCACCAAGCAAGCGGCACCATAAAGAACAAGGAGCTCTCCAAACAGGTCAGGGACAAAGTCGTGGCGAAGTACAGATCAGGGTAATAAAAAATATCCAAAACTTGAACATAACATGGACCACAATTTAAATCCATTATTAAAATATTGAAAAAGTATGGCACCAGAACAAACCTGCCAAGAGAGGGCTGCCCACCAAAACTCACAGACCAGGCAAGGAGGGCATTAATCAGAGAGGCAATAAAGAGACCAATGGTAACCCTGAAGGAGCTGCAAAGCTCCACTGCGGAGATTGGAGTGTCTGTCCGTAGGACCACTTTAAGCCGTACACTCCACAGCTTGGTTTATGGAAGCGGTCAGAAAAAAGCCATTGCTTAATTAATGAAAAAAAAAATTGTTTGGTGTTTGCTTGGGAGTCCCAACATATGGAAGAAGGTACGTTTGGTGTTCGCCAAAAGGCATGTGGGAGTCTCTCCCAACATATGGAAGAAGGTACTCGGGGTGATGCAAGCTTTTTAGCCATCAAGGGAAACACTATGTCTGGCGCAAACCCAACACCTCTCATCACCCTGAGAACACCATCCCACAGTGAAGCATGGTAGTGGCAGCATCATGCTGTGGGGATGTTTTTCATCGGCAGGAACTGGGAAACTGGTCAGAATTGAGGAATGGTCGATGGTGTTAAATACAGGGGAATTATTGAGGGAAACATGTTTCAGTCTTCCAGAGATTTGAGACTGGGACGGAGGTTCACCTTCCAGCAGGACAGTGACCCTAAGCATACTGCTAAAGCAACACTCAAATGGTTTAAGGGGACACATTTAAATGTCTTGGAATTGTCTAGTCAAAGCCCAGACCTCAATCTAATTGAGAATCTGTGGTACGACTTAAAGATTGCTGTACACCAGCAATCAGCCTTGAAGAATGGGAAAAAATCTCAGTGGCTAGATGTGCCAAGCTTATAGAGACATACCCCAAGAGACTTGCAGCTGTAGTTGCTGCAAAAGGTGGCTCAACAAAGTAGTGACTTTGGGTGGGTGAATAGTTAAGCATGCTCAAGGTTTCTGTTTTTTTGTCTTATTTCTTGTTTGTTTCACAATAAAAAATATTTTGCATCTTCAAAGTGGTAGGCATGTTATGTAAATCAAATGATACAATTCCCCCCAAAATCGATTTTTATTAGAGGTTATAAGGCAACAAAATAGTAAAAATGACAAAGGCGTTGAATACCTTCGCAAGCCACTGTAACGTTAGCTAGCTTAAAGTGCACTTGAAATGAAAGCACTTCCTGTCAAAGTTAGAAATGTGCAAAATCTGAAAATCTTACCACTATACATCATGGTTGGACGCGTCTCTTGTCTGATGCCATGTATGGTTGCCTTAGTTTGACAATGTAATCCAGACTGGTGTTTTCGCCATCTCCTTAGCTATCATACTCGAATTCTACTGATTTCAAAACTCGGTCCTCCAGAAAGTGGAGAGCATACACAAATCACTTCTAGAAGTAAACTTTAATTATACAGTTTTACGACGCGGAAGAAAATATGTAAAAGTCGCGTTCGACATGATTGCTCCAATAGACATATGTGGGCAACAGCATGTTCAGGAGGACTGGACATGGGAGGACATCCTAAATGGCAAAGGATCCTGGACATAGGAGGAGATCCTGCTGGGAAAGGATCGCCTGCCTTGGGAGCAGCTGGAGGCAGAGAAGAAGACGAAAGCAGTGAGAAAGAAAGAGGACCAGGATTACACTGGGTCAAGGCTGCTGGCACTAAAGACCGGGAGACCACTTCAACATTTTTGGGGGGGACACATGGGGAGTGTGGCTGAGTCAGGTTGGAGACCTGTGCTTACCATGGAGAGCATGTGACTGGTCAGGCCCCGTGTTATGGGGTGATGCGCACTGTGTCTCGATTGAACATTTCCAGGCCGGTGTGCTCTGTGCGAACATCCCGCATTTGCCGGGTGGAAGCGGGCATCCAGTCAGAACGGGTTGTGCCAGCTCTGCGCTCGAGACCGCCAGTGCGCCTCCACGGCCCAGTGTATCCGGTGCCTCGGCCAAGGAAGAAGCCTCCTGTATGTCTCCCCAGCCTGGTGAGTCCTGTGCCTGCTCCCAGAGCCAGGCCTCCTGTGTGTCTCTCCACTCCAGAGACGGTCTCCAGCCCGGAGCCTCCAGAGACGGCCTCCAGCCCGGAGCCACCAGAGATGGCAGCTAGCCATCAGCAGCTAGCCATCAGATGCTAGCCAGCTAATTAGCTACTAGCTATTTGGTCATTGTTATCCTCTGCTAGCGGCCTTAACCTCTAGCTCAGACACGAGTCACTTTTACCCTGGATATTACCCGCCAGTCTGCACAGCGCGATATCATCCTTAAGCATATCGGACTGCTTTTCTCCACCATTACTACAGATTACTCCATTGCTGGACCATTACTCCAGATCATCACAGCTAGCAAGCTGCTACCGAGTGGCCCAGCACCGAAGCTAGCCTTTGAGTCAGGCCCATCTCCCCGCCTGCTCAGTGGACCCTAAGATCACTCGGCTACACAGCTGATTCCTCCCAGACTCTTCACTAACACGACTAGGAGCCACTACACCGGATTCCTGCCGTAAGCTCTGGGCCTTTGCATCGGATCATCGCATCTTGCTAGCTGCTACCGAGTGGCTATTGTCCCGAAGCTAGCACCAGTTAGCCTCGAGCCAGGCGCATCTCCCAGCTAGCAAATTAAATTACTCCAGCTACAATACCTCTTTTGCCAATTGGCCTGGACCCTTTGTCGACTCAAAGCCCTGCCGATCCATCACGTCTAGTCTGCCGACGTAATTCCGTCGAATGCGCCCTTTGTCGGACGTCGGTGAAGGCGTTTCTGCCCCGGCCTGCTAACTTTATGAACGCTGTGTCTCCCGCTTGCTAGCGTAGTAACAACTTCCCTGTTTCATCTATTGCTGTTCACTGGACCCTATGATCACCTGGCTACATAGCTGATGCCAGCTGGACTGTTCATTAATCACGGTACTCTATTTTGATTATTTTCTTTATCTGTCGGCCACAGCCTTCAAACTCATGCCCTGTGTGTAGTTAACTGACCCTCTCTGCCCATTCATCGCCATTTTACCTTTTGTTGTTGTCTTAGCTGATCAGCTGTTGCTGTTTTACCCGTTGTTGTCTTAGCTCTCCCAATCAACACCTGTTATTTCTGTATGCCTCACTTTATCTCTTGTTTAGGGTATTTATCATTGCTTTATTTTACTGCGGAGCCCCTAGTCCCACTCAACATGCCTCAGATACCTCTGTGTCCCACCTCCCACACATGGGGTGACCTCACCTAGCATAAGTAGTGCCTCCAGAGATGCAACCTCTCTTATCATCACTCAATGCCCAGTTTTACCTCCACTGTACTCACACCGTACCATACCCCTGTCTGTACATTATGCCCTGAATCTATTCTACCATGGCCAGAAATCTGCTCTTTTTATTCACTGTCTCCAACGCACTAAACGACCATTTTTGATAGCCTTTAGCCGTACCCTCATCCTACTCCTCCTTTGTTCCTCGGGTGATGTAGAGGTTAATCCAGGTCCTGCAGTGACTAGCTCCACTCCCATTCCCCAGCCGCTCTCATTTGTTGACTTCTGTAACCGTAAAAGCCTTGGTTTCATGCATGTTAATATCAGAAGCCTCCTCCCTAAGTTTGTTTTACTCACTGCTTTAGCACACTCTGTGTCTGAACCCTGGTTTAGGAAGGCCACCAAAAATTATGGATAAATCCACAATAATCGAACATTCCAGCAAGCATTTCTCTACGGCTGGCCATGCTTTCCTCCTGGCTAACCCAACCCTGACTAACAGCTCCTCACCCCCCGCATCTACTTGCCCAAGCCTCCCCAGCTTCTCCTTCACCCAAATCCAGATAGCAGATGTTCTGAAATAGTTGCAAAACCTGGACCCGTACAAATCAGTTGGGCTAGACAATATGGACCCTCTTTTTCTAAAATGATCCGCCGCCCTTGTTGCAACCCCTATGACCAGTCTGTTCAGCCTCTCTTTCGTATAGTCCGGGATCCCTAAAGATTGGAAAGCTGCCAGGGTCATCCCCCTCTTCCAAGGGGGAGACACTCTATACCCAAACTGTTACAGACCTATATCCACCTTGCCCTGCCTTTCTAAAGTCTTCGAAAGCCAAGTTAAAAAACAGATCACTGAGCATTAGAGAAAGTAGATAAAGTAGATAGTAGATAGTGGAGGGTAGATAGTAGAAAGTAATAGTAGATAGTAGAAGTGATAGTAGACAGTAGACAGTAGATAGTAGATAGTAATAATAGATAGTGGATAGTAGATGTTGATAGTAGATAGTAGATAGTGGAGAGTAGATCGTAGATAGTGATAGTAGATAGTGATAGTAGAAAGTAAGAGTAGATAGTGGATAGTAGATAGTGATAGTGATAGTGATAGTAGATAGTGATAGTAGGTAGTTGATAGTAGATAGTGCCACAAAGAATAAAGGCAGAGTACAACACCACTTTTACCAATACACATCTTCATCCATTGTTTTCTTGTATAAATATAACACCACTCTTACCACTACCAATATACATCTCCATCCGTTATTAAAGGAGGACATGGTAAGATGATATTTTTGAACAAGGGATAGGGCCAATGAAGTGTAGTTACGTTGACACGAGGAAAACAACTTCTCACCGATAGCACTTATGAACTCATTAGTTACGTATGGTTTAACACTCAAACACACACACACACACATACACACACACACACACACACACACACACACACACACACACACACACACACACACATACACACATACACACACACACACTCAAACACACACACACTCAAACACACACACACACACACACACACACACACACACACACACACACACACACACACACACACACACACACACACACACACACACACCACAGGAATGTGTGGTAATGGCTGCAGTGGAGTCAGTAGAATTGTATTGAATACATCAGACACATGTGTTTCCATGTGTTTGATGTTGTTCCATTTCGCTCCATTCCAGCCATTATTATGAGCTGTCCTCCCCTTAGCAGCTTCCTCTGACACACACTAACACACACCCACCCACAGTAGGCAGAAGTGCCTCAGGGCAGAGGGAGAAAGGGAGCTGATAGTTACATTGTTAAAAGGTCATTATTTTCTACACACAACCCCGGGAAAGAACCCAAGCAGCTAAATAACACAGGAACAATAACTATTGTTTTAGTGTGCAAATATAGCTAAACATTGCAAATATGAATATATGGGCTATTATGATAGAAACTAATATTGAGTAAATATTCAGCATAGACACGACTTAGCATAGACACGTAGGTGACATAGATAACGATAACATCTAGGAAATACCTGACACAGATCAAAACAGAAATTAAAATGTTATTCATTTTCAGAAAAATGAGTTAGACTTTAGGGTTGATTTAATGTGTTGAATGGTAAAGGCAATTAACTACAGATGTTAATTTTGTGTTATTAATGGGCTGGGTTTAGTCCCAATTGGCACCCTATTCCGAATATAGTGCACTTTAGTTCCCAGACATCATCGTTCCTGTCCACCCCTGTAGGGCATCCCAGGGGTTGTGTGCTGGGAGGTGTCCAAAATAACACCCTATTCCCTATATAGTGCACTACTTTTGACTAGACCCCTATGGGGCCCTGATTAAAAGTAGTGCACTACATGGTGGACAGGGTGCCATTTGAGATGCAGACCCTTATCATGATCTAGATGTCCAGACGGAACGACGGCGGTAACCATAGTGACAGGGACAGAGAGAGCTAAGTAGGTGCACTTTAAAAGAGGAAGGACCTGTATTGAATTACACATACCTTTTTATATTTAACCTGTATCAAATATTTAACCTGTATCCAATATTTAACCTGTATCCAATATTTAACCTGTATCCAATATTTAACCTGTATCCAATATTGTATCCAATATTTAACCTGTATCCAATATTTAACCTGTATCCAATATTTAACCTGTATCCAATATTTAACCTGTATCCAATATTTAACCTGTATCCAATATTTAACCTGTATCCAATATTTAACCTGTATCCAATATTTAACCTGTATCCAATATTTAACCTGTATCCAATATTTAACCTGTATCCAATATTTAACCTGTATCCAATATTTAACCTGTATCCAATATTTAACCTGTATCCAATATTTAACCTGTATCCAATATTTAACCTGTATCCAATATTTAACCTGTATCCAATATTTAACCTGTATCCAATATTTAACCTGTATCCAATATTTAACCTGTATCCAATATTTAACCTGTATCCAATATTTAACCTGTATCCAATATTTAACCTGTATCCAATATTTAACCTGTATTCAATATTTAACCTGTATCCAATATTTAACCTGTATCCAATATTTAACCTGTATCCAATATTTAACCTGTATCCAATATTTAACCTGTATCCAATATTTAACCTGTATCCAATATTTAACCTGTATTTATACTTAACCTGTATCCAATATTGTATCCAATATTTAACCTGTATCCAATATTTAACCTGTATCCAATATTTAACCTGTATCCAATATTTAACCTGTATCCAATATTTAACCTGTATCCCTGGTATCCAATATTTAACCTGTATCCAATATTGTATCCAATATTTAACCTGTATCCAATATTTAACCTGTATCCAATATTTAACCTGTATCCAATATTTAACCTGTATCCAATATTTAACCTGTATCCAATATTTAACCTGTATCCAATATTGATCCAATATTTAACCTGGTATCCAATATTTAACCTGTATCCAATATTTAACCTGTATCCAATATTTAACCTGTATCCAATATTTAACCTGTATCCAATATTTAACCTGTATCCAATATTTAACCTGTATCCAATATTTAACCTGTATCCAATATTTAACCTGTATCCAATATTTAACCTGGTCCAATATTTAACCTGGTATCCAATATTTAACCTGTATCCAATATTTAACCTGTATCCAATATTTAACCTGTATCCAATATTTAACCTGTATCCAATATTTAACCTGTATCCAATATTTAACCTGTATCCAATATTTAACCTGTATCCAATATTTAACCTGTATCCAATAACCTGTATCAATATTTAACCTGTATCCAATATTGTATCCAATATTTAACCTGTATCCAATATTTAACCTGTATCCAATATTTAACCTGTATCCAATATTGTATCCAATATTTAACCTGTATCCAATATTTAACCTGTATCCAATATTTAACCTGTATCCAATATTTAACCTGTATCCAATATTGTATCCAATATTTAACCTGTATCCAATATTTAACCTGTATCCAATATTTAACCTGTATCCAATATTTAACCTGTATCCAATATTTAACCTGTATCCAATATTTAACCTGTATCCAATATTTAACCTGTATCCAATATTTAACCTGGTATCCAATATTTAACCTGTATCCAATATTTAACCTGTATCCAATATTTAACCTGTATCCAATATTTAACCTGTATCCAATATTTAACCTGTATCCAATATTTAACCTGTATCCAATATTTAACCTGTATCCAATATTTAACCTGTATCCAATATTTAACCTGTATCCAATATTTAACCTGTATCCAATATTTAACCTGTATCCAACCAGGTAGGTCAATTAAAGAAGAACTGATGACTAACTGGTGAGTGACTGGTATTCAGATGACTAACTGGTGAGTGACTGGTATTCAGATGACTAACTGGTGAGTGACTGGTATTCAGATGACTAACTGGTGAGTGACTGGTATTCAGGTGACTAACTGGTGAGTGACTGGTATTCAGATGACTAACTGGTGAGTGACTGGTATTCAGATGACTAACTGGTGAGTGACTGGTATTCAGATGACTAACTGGTGAGTGACTGGTATTCAGATGACTAACTGGTGAGTGACTGGTATTCAGATGACTAACTGGTGAGTGACTGGTATTCAGATGACTAACTGGTGAGTGACTGGTATTCAGATGACTAACTGGTGAGTGACTGGTATTCAGATGACTAACTGGTGAGTGACTGGTATTCAGATGACTAACTGGTGAGTGACTGGTATTCAGATGACTAACTGGTGAGTGACTGGTATTCAGATGACTAACTGGTGAGTGACTGGTATTCAGGTGACTAACTGGTGAGTGACTGGTATTCAGATGACTAACTGGTGAGTGACTGGTATTCAGATGACTAACTGGTGAGTGACTGGTATTCAGATGACTAACTGGTGAGTGACTGGTATTCAGATGACTAACTGGTGAGTGACTGGTATTCAGATGACTAACTGGTGAGTGACTGGTATTCAGATGACTAACTGGTGAGTGACTGGTATTCAGATGACTAACTGGTGAGTGACTGGTATTCAGATGACTAACTGGTGAGTGACTGGTATTCAGATGACTAACTGGTGAGTGACTGGTATTCAGATGACTAACTGGTGAGTGACTGGTATTCAGGTGACTAACTGGTGAGTGACTGGTATTCAGATGACTAACTGGTGAGTGACTGGTATTCAGATGACTAACTGGTGAGTGACTGGTATTCAGGTGACTAACTGGTGAGTGACTGGTATTCAGATGACTAACTGGTGAGTGACTGGTATTCAGATGACTAACTGGTGAGTGACTGGTATTCAGATGACTAACTGGTGAGTGACTGGTATTCAGATGACTAACTGGTGAGTGACTGGTATTCAGATGACTAACTGGTGAGTGACTGGTATTCAGATGACTAACTGGTGAGTGACTGGTATTCAGATGACTAACTGGTGATTGTTAAGTGACTGGTATTCAACAAGTACATCACATCTGAGCCACTCTGACCTGAAGAACTGTATCACCCCGGAACCCGGTCAGAGGTAGGCCAATTAAACCGTCTGATTTACAACGAATACCTGAGATGTGATGTGTGGCAGGTGCTACAGAGATATAAAAATGACAGTGCAGGTCATAACACAGCATCGCTGAGACACTCTGACCAGCGGTAGCACCAGCACACCTGGACATATCCTCCTAATAATGTTATGAAGGGGATGAGGGCTGCCTCCATATCCTCAGAAGAACATGGTCCCATAATAACACGTTTAAATGGGTTTAAATGGGTTTAAATGTCACAGTAATGAATGGAGAGCGACCACATTTGGCTCTAAATCTGTTTAATAATCCCCTTTCGTGTTGTTTTGACTGTCACTTACATCAAGCCGGTTGCCTGTAAGTCACAGTGAAGAAGGTACATTATGTCACCGTTTTACTGGCATCCTGTAAGTCACAGTGAAGAAGGTACATTATGTTACCGTTTTACTGTCATCCTGTAAGTCACAGTGAAGAAGGTACATTATGTCACCGTTTTACTGGCATCCTGTAAGTCACAGTGAAGAAGGTACATTATGTTACCGTTTTACTGGCTTCCTGTAAGTCACAGTGAAGAAGGTACATTATGTTACCGTCATGTATTTTACTGGCATCCTGTAAGTCACAGTGAAGAAGGTACATTATGTCACCGTCATGTATTTTACGGTATCCAATACTGTTACATTCATCTTTTTTTTTACTGTTGTTTTTATGGTAACTTACAAGCAACTGGCATCCTGTAAGTTACTGTAAAACAACAGTATATTACTGTAATATTATTACAGTAATTTTAAAGAACTAATTAATGAATTTAAATAAATTAAATTAATTGAGAGGAGATGGGGTTTTGTATTTGACAGTATTTTACCATACTTGCATGTGATTGGTGGAGGCAGATTGGCTGCTAGGTGATGTGTTTATATGTTACAGTATATCAATGAAGGCCAGTCCTGAAGACTTTGTTATTACCACATTTTACATCACTTGCACTTCCAGAGGCCTTAACAAAGACTTCCAAACTGGTAGTGACAAAAAAGACCAAAGGACATGGCAAATATTGTAAGTTACTGTAAAACAACAGGGATCCTGAGTGGTTCAGCGGTCTAAGGCACTGCATCTCAGTGTAAGAGGTGTCAATACAGATACCCTGGTTCAGCGGTCTAAGACACTGCATCTCAGTGTTAGAGGTGTCACTACAGATACCCTGGTTCAGCGGTCTAAGGCACTGCATCTCAGTATTAGAGGTGTCACTACAGACCCTGGTGCAGCGGTCTAAGGCACTGCATCTCAGTGTTAGAGGTGTCACTACAGACCCTGGTGCAGCGGTCTAAGGCACTGCACCTCAGTGTTAGAGGTGTCACTACAGACCCTGGTGCAGCGGTCTAAGGCACTGCACCTCAGTGTTAGAGGTGTCACTACAGACCCTGGTTCAGCGGTCTAAGGCACTGCATCTCAGTGTTAGAGGTGTCACTATAGACCCTGGTGCAGCGGTCTAAGGCACTGCACCTCAGTGTTAGAGGTGTCACTACAGACCCTGGTTCGATTCCAGGCTGTATCACATCCGGCCGTGATTGGGAGTCCCATAGGGCAGCGCACAATGGTCTCAGTGTCGTCCAGGTTTGGCCGGGGTAGGCCATCGTTGTAAATAACAATGTGTTCTTAACTGACTAGCCTAGTGAAATAAAGTTTTTTTTTTAAATGCAAAAACTCAATCATTGTCAGGTCTCGTCACAGTCAGAAACTCAATCATTGTCAGGTCTCGTCACAGTCAGCTGGATACACGTCCTCAGATGCGTCATTAGAGCGCCACAGAACATCGTACTGTCTACACTCGGTTTGTTGTTTACGTTAAAATTCTTTCGTTAAATAGATTCTAATCAGAACTAAAGTTTTGTTGCTGAGGATTCCACGACACGGTTAGCCTTTACGGACAGCAGGTTTGTGTTCTATTTTTTTGCATGGATTCCGCGAGTGCTAGCTGGCGGTACGACAGACACCTGTCATCATCGTGGGAAAGACTCATTGTTATCTTTTCGTAAAACAACCTGGATACTAAGGAGATTCTGAGGGAAATCGACGAGTACCAAAAGCTTTACGCTATGGAGCAACAACATACTCCATCATGGAAAGATCCGAACAGCTCACAAAATAACGTTAACCCGGCAAAAAAAAGTAAAACAGATTCAGAGACACGGACGATTTACTTAGTGTTGAAGTAGAGGCTAGTGCTCTGGCTGGAGTCCATGCACCACTGGAAAAGTTGTGTGAGGAGGTAGCAGGGCTGAGGGGGAGTTAGGAGTTCAGCCAGACTGAAATTCTTACTCTCCAAAGAGAAAACAAGACACTCACAGCCAAGGTAAAAATACACCATTCCAACATGGATTGTCTACTCAGGGAAAACAGGGTGATGAAGGAGACGCTACTAGACATACAAAGTTGTAGGGTGAAAATATATTTTCTGGGATTCCGATCCAATAATCCAGAGGGCGCGATCAGAGAATTGATGAAATCCGCCCTGAAACTTCCTCTAGAGACTGTAAACAAGGTGGCTTTCCACCAAGTACACAGACTTGGAGCTCGGAGCGACAAGACCAAGGGTCCCTGACCGATCATCGCAAAATTTGAACACGACCAACAAAAGGAGCTGGTCAAAAGCAGGAGAAGGGATCTTAAAGGGACCAAATTCAGTCTCAACGACCAATTTCCAAAGGAGATAAACAAAACGTCGTAAGAGACTGTATCCGGTACAAAGGCAACAGAGGGAGAAGGGTAAGCGTGCCTTTCTCATTGTGGACAAACTCCTTATAGATGGACAGCTATTCCCTGACAGCTCCATAACACCGTGGTTGTACTAAATTCTACTGGGACTTCAGGAAATGAAATAAGGTATGGGAACTGTAAAAATACCTGAACATTATGAAGTAGATATGAACACACACACACACACACACACACATACTCAATTACATGCTCGCTTACACATACGGACTTATACATACACACACACACACACCTGATCTCGCGCTCTTCTCTCACTCTCTCTTTCTCTCTACTCTTCTCTCCCTCTCTGTTGTTGAGAACTGTCTTATAATTGAATGTGTTTATTGTTTGTCTATATTTTTTATGTATTTGTCTACAAGTTTTTATATGTTTACAACAAGCAAGGGGAAGATATCAGAATAGAGGCATTGGGGAATAATAACATATTGTATGGAATACATTTGTACTGTAGTGGAGTCGTCTCTAGAGTAATGCAAGGTCTCTTTTATGATCATGTGAAACGTCAATTGCTGTGGAAATGCTGGGATGTGTTTTTCTAATGATGTTAAAGGTAATTATGCTGCTATGACGGTGATACCATATGGATTACAATTATCATGAATATTAAGGCTATACGCACTGCATGTTCCACACATAGACACTCAACCATGCAAATTGGCTGAGTAATTTTTTATTTGGACATCACATATTATAGTCACACTCTTATACAGACATCGTACACACTCTCATTAAATCACATCCATTATCATACACATCAACCTACTCAGATTTACTACACACATAATATCTTGTCTCCACGTTCTACCATCTGTGGCATTGGCTCACAGGCAAAAAGGCAATGGAATAAAACAAATATTGCTAGATCCTATTTTCTTGAATTCTAAATATCAGACATTTGAAAGCTCTAGTTTTGATCTTCATAATACCTCTGATAGCAGTGACTTTACAAGCACTAATTATGGTTAATTTACACTGAGAATAGTGTCTAAGTATAGCCAGTTATAATTGTAACGGTTTAGCAGATTATAAGAATGAAGATCCGTCTTTACATGGCTAAAAGAAAAGGAATATAACATATACTGTCTACAGAAAACTCACTCTACATCTACATAGATGAAATTGCGTGGAAAAAGATGTTTCTGTCATGGACAAAGGAACTCAAAAGGTGTGATGATATTTATTAACAACTATTTTAATTTGAATGTGCAAATAGTCAGGAATGATTCGCAAGGAAGGTTGATCTTTTTGAATATGAAAGTGGACGAAAAATAAATGTCCCTCATTAATCTACATGGTCCAAATCCGGATGATACATCCTTCTTCGAAAACATTTATACCAATTTATTGAATTTACAGGCAACAAATGATCTAATCATTATGGTAGGAGACTATAACACAGTGTTAAGTACCTCAATGGACCGTAAAGGTAATCACTCTACAAAGCAGTTTCTGGCTAAAGAGACAAGACTAATAAGGGAAATCCATGAACTAATAGTACAGGTAGAGAGCAGTAAAAATGATACTACAGAGATACAAAATAAATTAGAGGAAAAACAAAAAGAACTTGAGGATTTATTATTCAAGAACCATCTAATGTAATCTATTACAAAAAATAAAGCAAACTGGATGGAATATCTATGATTCTCCGAATGATATTTTAAAAGAGGAAGCTAGTTATGTCACGTTCTGACCTTAGTTCTACTCCCAAGGATGAACCAGACATGTGGAGGTCTACAATTCTAGAGGTCTGCTGATTTCTTTTGATTTTCCCATGATGTCAAGCAAAGAGGCACTGAGTTTGAAGGTAGGCCTTGAAATACATCCACAGGTACACCTACAATTGACTGAAATTATGTCAATTGCCTATCAGAAGCTTCTAAAGCCATGACATCATTTTCTGGAATTTTCCAAGCTGTTTAAAGGAACAGTCAACTTAGTGTATGTAAACTTCTGACCCACTGGAATTGTCATACAGTGAATTATAAGTGAAATAATACCTCTGTAAACAATTGCTGGAAAAATTACTTGTGTCATGCACAAACTAGATGACTTGCCAAAAGTATAGTTTGTTAACAATACATTTGTGGAGTGGTTGAAAAACAATGTTTAATGACTCCAACCTAAGTGTCTGTAAACTTCTGACTTCAACTGTAAATAACGGCTACTTCTCAGAGAGTTTTGAATTGTCAAGAGGAGTTGAACAAGGGTGTCCGCAGTCACCATATCAACACGGCCAAAAACAAAGAAATAGAAAACATAGACTTTCCCACCCGAGTCACACCCTGACCTAACCAAACATAGAGAATAATAACCCCCCCCCTGAACCTATAAGGGAGGGTCCATCTACTCTCGGTGAAGGCACCGGTGCGGGACGCAGACCCCGCTCTGCTTGAGGCTCCCCCACGTCAGTGGCGCCTCTGCTGCAGGTCTCACCGGACTGAGGAGACGTACTGGAAGCCTGGTGTGTGGAGCTGCCACAGGATACAGCAGGCACCGGATACAGCAGGCACCAGATACAGCAGGCACCGGATACAGCAGGCAAAGGATACAGCAGGCACAGGATACAGCAGGCACCGGATACAGCAGGCACCGGATACAGCAGGCACAGGATACAGCAGGCACAGGATACAGCAGGCACAGGATACAGCAGGCACCGGATACAGCAGGCACCGGATACAGCAGGCACCGGATACAGCAGGCACAGGATACAGCAGGCACTGGATACAGCAGGCACAGGATACAGCAGGCACAGGATACAGCAGGCACAGGATACAGCAGGCACCGGATACAGCGGACACCGGATACAGCAGGCACAGGATACAGCAGGCACAGGATACAGCAGGCACCGGATACAGCAGGCACCGGATACAGCAGGCACCGGATACAGCAGGCACAGGATACAGCAGGTACAGGATACAACAGGCACAGGATACAGCAGGCACAGGATACAGCAGGCACCGGATACAGCAGGCACAGGATACAACAGGCACAGGATACAGCAGGCACCGGATACAGCAGGCACAGGATACAACAGGCACAGGATACAGCAGGCACAGGATACAGCAGGCACCGGATACAGCAGGCACAGGATACAACAGGCACAGGATACAGCAGGCACCGGATACAGCAGGCACAGGATACAGCAGGCACCAGATACAGCAGGCACCAGATACAGCAGGCACCGGATACAGCAGGCACCGGATACAGCAGGCACAGGATACAGCAGGCACAGGATACAGCAGGCACCGGATACAGCAGGCACAGGATAGGCACAGGTTTTTATTTTATTTTGTTCTTTGCCGTTTTCTCCTGTCTTTTCCTTTTGTCTCTTTAGTCCATCCTCTTGGTTGTTGGTGCATTGGGGTGCATCCTGGGAGTGGGGAATGGAATTCATTTTCTTCTGTTGGGGGGGGCTGTGGGAGGGGTCTCGAATGGTTGAGGGACAGCTATTGGGGAACTGTGGGGGGATTTTGAAGGGTTCAGGTTTACGTTTTTGGCCTGGTAGTAGATCGGTCAACATGCCCTTGAGCAGGGTGTTGACCCTGGATGCTGCTGTGTGTCACTCTGAATGGGAGTCTGTTGGATGACTGGTGTGATGTAGTTGTTGAGCGGCTTCAATGCAAGTATAAAAAATATATGTATATATATATATATATATATATATATACTTGGTGTAATTTATTGTTTAAATCATGTCAAAGTGGTACACATATTATTTGGTTGGTTCCTTCAGACCTTGCTGTCTCTCAATCCTATCACTCAGAATATATTGAAAAAGTTGCCAATCCCACAATGCTGTGCAGTCACAGTAATATGGTGCTTTACTGTTGTGTTTATTTATTTATAATAGTGTCAAAACAACCAGAAGGTTTTACACTGCACTGTGGTATTACACTATATAACCTACCTCTCATAACAAGATAGAAGTTATAGGTTGTACATTCGGAAAGTATTCAGACATCTAAATATTTTTTTTCCACATTTTGTTGCGTTACAGCCTTTTTCTAAAATGGATTCTATAGTTTTGTTTCTCTCATCAACACACAATACCCCATAATGACATCACAATACCCCATAATGACATCACAATACCCCATAATGACATCACAATACCCCATAATGACATCACAATACCCCATAATGACATCACAATACCCCATAATGACATCACAATACCCCATAATGACATCACAATACCCCATAATGACATCACAATACCCCATAATGACATCACAATACCCCATAATGACATCACAATACCCTATAATGACATCACAATACCCTATAATGACATCACAATACCCCCATAATGACATCACAATACCCCATAATGACATCA
Source organism: Oncorhynchus tshawytscha (assembly GCF_018296145.1). Classification (NCBI taxonomy): domain Eukaryota; kingdom Metazoa; phylum Chordata; class Actinopteri; order Salmoniformes; family Salmonidae; genus Oncorhynchus; species Oncorhynchus tshawytscha. Next base: position 88,252,333 of record NC_056436.1, on the reverse strand, counting down.
CAATACCCTATAATGACATCACAATACCCTATAATGACATCACAATACCCCATAATGACATCACAATACCCTATAATGACATCACAATACCCTATAATGACATCACAATACCCCATAATGACATCACAATACCCCATAATGACATCACAATACCCTATAATGACATCACAATACCCCATAATGACATCACAATACCCCATAATGACATCACAATACCCCATAATGACATCACAATACCCTATAATGACATCACAATACCCCATAATGACATCACAATACCCCATAATGACATCACAATACCCCATAATGACATCACAATACCCCATAATGTCATCACAATACCCCATAATAACATCACAATACCCCCTAATGACATCACAATACCCCATAATAACATCACAATACCCCATAATGACAACGCAAAAACAGTTTTTAATTTTTTTCTGCAAATGTATAAAAATTAAAAAAAACGGAAATATCACATTTACATAAGTATTCAGACCCTTTACTCAGTACTTTGTCGAAGCACATTTGGCAGCGATTACAGCCCCAAGTCTTCTTGGGTATGACGCTACAAGCTTGGCACACCTGTATTTGGGGAGTTTCTCCCATTCTTCTCTGTAGATCCTCTGTTCGGTTGGATGGGGAGCGTCGCTGCACAGATATTTTCAGGTCTCTCCGTGAGTGTTCGATAGGGTCCGGGCCAATCAAGGACATTCAGAGACTTGTCCCAAAGCCACTCATGCTTTGTCTTGGCTGTGTGCTTAGGGTCATTGTTGAACCTTTGCTTCAGTCTGTCCTGAGTGCTCTAGAGCAGGTTTTCATCCAGGATCTCTGTACTTTGCTCTGTTCATATTTCCCTTGATCCTGAGATCCCCACAGCATGATACTGCCACCACCATGCTTCACTGTAGGGATGGTGCCAGGTTTCCTCCAGATGTGATGCTTAGTATTCAGGCCAAAGAGTTCAATCTTGGTTTCATCAGACCAGAGAATCTTGTTTCTTATGGTCTGAGAGTCCTTTAGGTGCCTTTCGGCAAACTCCAAGCTCAATGAAATGTTTCTTTAACTGAGGAGTGGCTCTAGGAAGAGTCTGGGTGGTTTCAAATGTCTTCCATCTAAGAGTGATGGAGGCTGCTGTGTTCTCTGGGCTTCAACAAAATCCTGTCTCGGAGCTCTATGTACAATTCCTTTCCCACCTCATGTTTTGTTTTTTTCTCTGACATGCACCTGTCAGCTGTGGGACCTTATAAAGACAGGTGTGTTCCTTTCTAAATCATGCCCAATCAATTGAATTTACCACAGGTGGATTCCAATCAAGTTGTAGAAACATCTCAAGGATGATCAATGGAAACCTGAACTCAATGGTCTCGTAGCAAAGGATCTGAATACTTATGTAAATAATTATGTAAATAAGGTATTTCTGTTTTACATTTTTAATGACTGATTAGTTAAATAAATAAGGTATTTCTGTTTTTTGTTTTTAGCAAATTTGCAAGAATGTCTAAAAACCTGTTTTTAGTTTGTCATTATGGGGTATTGTGTGTAGATGGATAATGAAAAAAAAAATGTTTTAATACATTTTTGAATAAGACTGTAACGTAACACAATGTCGAAAACGTCAAAGGGTCTGAATACTTTGCGAATGCACTGCATATATATTAGTATATCTAAATGCGACAGTAAGTGTATAGTAACCGGCCTATTACCTATTCGGTAGGGGCAATGCTCTGTTTTATATACACACCAAGGTTGTGTCCCAAAAGGCATCCTATTCCTTATGTAGTGCACTACCCATAGGGCTCTAGTTAAAAGCAGTACACTATATTGGGAATAGGGTGCTATTTGGGCCATAACAGAATAACCCAGTAGGCAGACAGACAGACAGACAGACAGACAGAATGACAGGTGGACAGTTTTAGCAGGCATATGAGAGTCTATTACTGCCACACCACATCCCTTCATCCCTCTTCCACTTTCCCCTCCCTCCCTCCCTCCCTCCCTCCCTCCCTCCCTTCCTCCCGTCCATCCCTCCCTCCCTCCCTCCCTCCCTCCCTCCCCCTCCCTCCCTCCCTCCCCTCCCTCCCTCCCTCCCTCCCTCCCTCCCTCCCTCCCTCCCTCCCTCCCTCCTCTCCCTCCCTCCCTCCCTCCCTCCCTCCCTCCCTCCCTCCCTCCTTCTCCCTCCCTCCCTCCCTCCCTCCCTCCCCTCCCTCCCTCCCTCCCTCCCTCCCTCCCTCCCTCCCCTCCCCCCTCCCCCCCAATAGGTAGCCCTGCCAACCACATGTCACCTATCTGTGAAACTTCTCTATATCTCCAGTTTGTCTAATTATGTTCTTCCCTCCAGCAACCCGCATGCAGTTACCATGGATGGCTTTCCAATTAGCTGGGCTCGGCCAACAGACTGGATGCTCAGAGCGTCATTAAAGAGCTGCCATAAAGGACTGGAATTCGCTGTAGAATTCTCTGCATCATTTTAGAATTCTCAGTAAGTGTGCAACCAGGGGGAAGAAATTGGCATTTCAGTGGTGCTGTAGGTAGGATATCATAAAGCTCAAATACTGACCCGTCTGGACACCGAGCTTCTGAAATCCTAAAATCCCATCCTATTGGATTTTTAGATCTGGACCAGCCCCAACTCAACTCTATCATTCTGTTTCCATCCCATCACCTTGTTTTATCCTGATGTGGCCAGTGGCTGCATCCCAAATGCCACTCTATTGCCTATATCGTGCTCTACTTTTAGGTCAAAGTAGTCTACTATGAAGGGGAGAGAGAACCATCTGGGATACAACCAGGATATTTGAAGATTGTGATTGGAAGGTTGTTTCTGCACCGGATACAATCAATCTGCTTTTTACCTTTCCTTTGAGGGGAGAGAGAGAGAGAGAGAGAGAGAGAGAGAGAGAGAGAGAGAGAGAGAGAGAGAGAGAGAGAGAGAGAGAGAGAGAGAGAGAGAGAGAGGGAGAGAGAGAGAGAGAGAGAGAGAGAGAGAGAGAGAGAGAGAGAGAGAGAGAGAGAGAGAGAGAGAGAGAGAGAGAGAGAGAGAGAGAGAGAGAGAGAGTGAGAGAGAGAGAGAGAGAGAGAGAGAGAGAGAGAGAGAGAGAGAGAGAGAGAGAGAGAGAGAGAGAGAGAGAGAGAGAGAGAGAGAGAGAGAGAGAGAGAGAGAGAGAGAGAGAGAGAGAGAGAGAGAGAGAGAGAGAGAGAGAGAGCGAGAGAGAGCGAGAGAGAGCGAGAGAGAGAGTGCGAGAGAGAGCGAGAGAGAGAGAGAGAGAGAGAGAGAGAGAGAGAGAGAGAGAGAGAGAGAGAGAGAGAGAGCGAGAGAGAGAGAGCGAGAGAGAGAGTGAGAGAGAGAGAGTGCGAGAGAGAGCGAGAGAGAGAGAGACAGATAGACAGAGAGACAGAGAGACAGAGAGAGAGAGAGAGACAGATAGACAGAGAAACAGAGAGACAGAGAGACAGAGAGACAGAGAGAGAGAGAGAGAGAGAGAGAAAGAGAAGAGAGAACGAGAGAGAGAGAGAGAGAGAGAGACAGAGAGAGAGAGGGAGAGAGAGAGATGGACAGAGAGAGAGAGAGAGAGAGAGAGAGAGAGAGAGAGAGAGAGAGAGAGAGAGAGAGAGAGAGAGAGAGAGAGAGAGAGAGAGAGAGAACGAACTAGAGAGAGAGAGAGAGTAGACAGAGAGAGAGAGAGAGAGAGAGAGAGAGAGAGAGAGAGAGAGAGAGAGAGAGATATATAGAGAGAGAGCAGAGAGAGCGAGAGAGAGCAGAGAGAGAGTCTGAGAGAGAGAGAGAGAGACAGATAGACAGAGAGACAGAGAGACAGAGAGAGAGAGAGAGAGAGAGAGAGAGAGAGAGAGAGAGAGAGAGAGAGAGAGAGAGAGAGAGAGAGAGAGAGAGAGAGAGAGAGAGAGAGAGAGAGAGAGAGAGAGAGAGAGAGAGAGAGAGCGAGAGAGAGCGAGAGAGAGAGAACGAACACTTCTGATTCATTGGGTATTAAGAAAAATAATGAATGAATGGTTGTTCCTTTGTCACGTTATAGTTTTATGTCTTTCTTTTTTCTTCCACTGTTGTGAGTTAATCACTGTTATTAAACTCATCGTTTCCTCTGTCTTTGTTCACCGCCCGGCAGTCAGTATGGCTTTCTGACTACTGTACAAACTAATGGCGTGTCTAAGGACGGTGTGGAGTCGACTGAAGACATTCTGGGCTCCATAAAAAGGAGCTCTGTTCAATGTGTATCATATTCATCTGATGTGGGGCCTGTCTTAACGTTTATCATCTGATGTGGGGCCTGTCTTAACGTTTATCATCTGATGTGGGGCCTGTCAGAGCATTTTTGAATAAAAAAATAAAAAAATAAAAAAAATAATAATAATACATTTCTTGACACCAAACATTCAGCCCATTGAAGATTGAGTTCATTCAATAATGTTTTTAAGGTTATTGCAGCAAGACATACTGTAGTATAAAATCACAAGATATGACTTAAAAAATCCAAGGCTGAATCTTCGACATCTGCTCTTTGTCACAGGAACTATTGGTTAGTCCTCCTCTAAGTCGATGTACAGTATTAAAACTCCTTGTCACGTTGAAGGAACAGGAACTATTGGTTAGTCCTCCTCTAAGTCGATAGTACAGTATTAAAACTCCTTGTCACGTTGAAGGAACAGGAACTATTGGTTAGTCCTCCTCTAAGTCGATAATACAGTATTAAAACCATCAGATTAATACAGACAGACATTTAAACTAATCCTGGTTGAAGAATACGAGCATGTCAGTGGATGGACAGACAGAGAAATCATATACACACACACACACACACACAAACACACACACACACTGAGCAGCCACTGTGACGTGCACCCCTGTGACATGCACCCCTGTGACGTGCACCCCTGTGACGTGCACCCCTGTGACGTGCACCCCTGTGACGTGCACCCCTGTGACGTGCACCACTGTGACGTGCACCCCTGTGACGTGCACCCCTGTGGCGTGCACCCCTGTGACGTGCACCCCTGTGACGTGCACCCCTGTGACGTGCACCCCTGTGACGTGCACCCCTGTGACGTGCACCCCTGTGACGTGCACCCCTGTGACGTGCACCACTGTGACGATGTGGAGAGCTGAAAGAGCAGACAGACACTAAAGGTCACAGGAAACAAAGCAGTAGTCCAAATACTGCACGATGTAGGGAATAGAGTACCAGCCCTGGTCTAAAGTAGTGCACTATGTAGGGAATAGGGTGCCAGCCCTGGTCTAAAGTAGTGCACTATGTAGGGAATACGGTGCCAGCCCTGGTCTAAAGTAGTGCACTATGTAGGGAATAGGGTACCATTTGGAATTCATTCTGAGACTGGTCTCTGACTAGACCAATAGAAGGACTGTCCTTTACTGACCTTGAGACTGGTCTCTGACTGTCCTTTACTGACCCTGAGACTGGTCTCTGACTGTCCTTTACTGACCTTGAGACTGGTCTCTGACTAGACCTATAGAGGGACTGTCCTTTACTGACCCTGAGACTGGTCTCTGACTGTCCTTTATTGACCTTGAGATTGGTCTCTGACTAGACCTATAGAAGGACTGTCCTTTACTGACCCTGAGACTGGTCTCTGACTAGACCTATAGAAGGACTGTCCTTTACTTACCCTGAGACTGGTCTCTGACTAGACCTATAGAGGGACTGTCCTTTACTGACCTTGAGACTGGTCTCTGACTAGACCTATAGAAGGACTGTCCTTTACTGACCCTGAGACTGTTCTCTGACTAGACCTATAGAAGGACTGTCCTTTACTGACCCTGAGACTGGTCTCTGACTAGACCTATAGAAGGACTGTCCTTTACTGACCTTGAGACTGGTCTCTGACTGTCCTTTACTGACCCTGAGACTGGTCTCTGACTGTCCTTTACTGACCTTGAGACTGGTCTCTGACTAGACCTATAGAAGGACTGTCCTTTACTGACCTTGAGACTGGTCTCTGACTGTCCTTTACTGACCCTGAGACTGGTCTCTGACTGTCCTTTACTGACCTTGAGACTGGTCTCTGACTGTCCTTTACTGACCTTGAGACTGGTCTCTGACTAGACCTATAGAAGGACTGTCCTTTACTGACCCTGAGACTGGTCTCTGACTGTCCTTTTCTGACCCTGAGACTGGTCTCTGACTAGACCTATAGAAGGACTGTCCTTTTCTGACCTTGAGACTGGTCTCTGACTGTCCTTTACTGACCTTGAGACTGGTCTCTGACTGTCCTTTACTGACCTTGAGACTGGTCTCTGACTGTCCTTTACTGACCTTGAGACTGGTCTCTGACTGTCCTTTACTGACCCTGAGACTGGTCTGACTGTCCTTTACTGACCCTGAGACTGGTCTCTGACTAGACCTATAGAGGGACTGTCCTTTACTGACCCTGAGACTGGTCTCTGACTAGACCTATAGAGGGACTGTCCTTTACTGACCCTGAGACTGGTCTCTGACTAGACCTATAGAAGGACTGTCCTTTTCTGACCTTGAGACTGGTCTCTGACTAGACCTATAAAAGGACTGCCTTTACTGACTTTGAGACTCTGAATATATTAGGACTGTCCTTTACCACGCAGGGCTGTAGGATCCAGATCTGTTTAGATTCAGCAACCTTTCCTAGTTAGGGAATAGGGTGCCAGCCCTGGTCTAAAGTAGTGCACTAGTTAGGGAATAGGGTGCCAGCTCTGGTCAATTGTAGTGCACTAGTTAGGGAATAGGGTGCCAGCCCTGGTCTAAAGTAGTGCACTAGTTAGGGAATAGGGTGCCAGCTCTGGTCAATTGTAGTGCACTAGTTAGGGAATAGGGTGCCAGCTCTGGTCAATTGTAGTGCACTAGTTAGGGAATAGGGTGCCAGCCCTGGTCTAAAGTAGTGCACTATTTAGGGAATAGGGTGCCAGCCCTGGTCTAAAGTAGTGCACTATTTAGGGAATAGGGTGCCATTTGGGATACACTCTATAATTACACAGCGTCGTCTCACTGACAGGGAGCAGATGGAGAATCAGACAGATTAACATCACAATACACACACACACACACACACACACACACACACACACACACACACACACACACACACACACACACACACACACACACACACACACACACACACACACACACACACACACACACACAGCCACAAACACACAGCCACACACACAAACACACAGCCACACACACACACACACACCACACACACACACACACACACACAGCCACACACACACACACAGCCACACACACACAGCCACACACACACAGCCACACAGCCACACAGCCACACACAGCCACACACACACACACAGAGCCACACACACACACACACACACACACACAGAGCCACACACACACACACACACACAGCCACACACACACACAGCCACACACACACACACACACACAGAGAGCTCTGTGGGGTCTGTTTGTGAACAGAGCCCCAGGACCAGCTTGCTTAGGGGACTCTTCTCCAGGTTCATCTCTCTGTAGGTGATGGCTTTGTTATGGAAGGTTTGGGAATCGCTTCTTTTTAGGTGATTGTAGAATTGAACGTCTCTTTTCTGGATTTTGATAATTAGCTGGTATCGGCCTAATTCTACTCTGCATGCATTATTTGGTGTTTTACATTGTACACAGAGGATATTTTTTAATCAGAATTCTGCATGCAGAGTTTTTGTCCCATTTGGTGAGTTCTTGGTTGGTGTGCGGACCCCAGACCTCAAAACCGTAAAGGGCAGGCAGCCTAGAGGTTAGAGTGTAGAGGAGGCAGGTAGCCTAGTGGTTAGAGTGTAGAGGAGGCAGGTAGCCTAGTGGTTAGAGTGTAGAGGAGGCAGGTAGTCTAGTGGTTAGAGTGTAGAGGAGGCAGGTAGTCTAGTGGTTAGAGTGTAGAGGAGGCAGGTGGCCTAGTGGTTAGAGTGTAGAGGAGGCAGGTAGTCTAGTGGTTAGAGTGTAGAGGAGGCAGGTAGGCTAGTGGTTAGAGTGTAGAGGCGGCAGGTAGCCTAGTGGTTAGAGTGTAGAAGTGGCAGGTAGCCTAGTGGTTAGAGTGTAGAAGTGGCAGGTAGCCTAGTGGTTAGAGTGTAGAAGTGGCAGGTAGCCCAGTGGTTAGAGGGGAGACGTGGCAGGTAGCCTAGTGGTTAGAGTGTAGAGGAGGCAGGTAGTCTAGTGGTTAGAGTGTAGAGGAGGCAGGTAGGCTAGTGGTTAGAGTGTAGAGGCGGCAGGTAGCCTAGTGGTTAGAGTGTAGAAGTGGCAGGTAGCCTAGTGGTTAGAGTGTAGAAGTGGCAGGTAGCCTAGTGGTTAGAGTGTAGAAGTGGCAGGTAGCCCAGTGGTTAGAGTGTAGAGGTGGCAGGTAGCCCAGTGGTTAGAGGGGAGAGGTGGCAGGTAGCCTAGTGGTTAGAGTGTAGAAGTGGCAGGTAGCCTAGTGGTTAGAGTGTAGAAGTGGCAGGTAGCCCAGTGGTTAGAGGGGAGAGGTGGCAGGTAGCCTAGTGGTTAGAGGGGAGAGGTGGCAGATAGTCTAGTGGTTAGAGTGTAGAGGAGGCAGGTAGGCTAGTGGTTAGAGTGTAGAGGCGGCAGGTAGCCTAGTGGTTAGAGTGTAGAAGTGGCAGGTAGCCTAGTGGTTAGAGTGTAGAAGTGGCAGGTAGCCTAGTGGTTAGAGTGTAGAGGTGGCAGGTAGCCATTTCCAACGGGTTCTATAACTGATTAAAGTATGTTTTGCCAGATCGTAATTGGTATGTTGAATTTGATGTTCCTTTTGATGGTATAGAAGGTCTCACATCTTTGTTGAAGTTCCTTATGTTTTAAGCCGAGGTATGTATAGTTGTTTGTGTGCTGCAGGGCAACGGTGTCTAGATGGAATTTGTATTTGTGGTCCTGGCGACTGGACCTTTTTTTGGAGCACCAATATTTTGGTCTTACAGAGATTTACTGTCAGGGCCCAGGTCTGACACAATCTGTGCAGAAGATCTAGGTGCTGCTGTAGGCACTCCTTGGTTGGGGACAGAAGCACCAGATCATCAGCAAACAGGAGACATTTGACTTCAGATTCTCTCTCTCTCTCTCTCTCTGCCCATCCTCCCTCCCTCCCTCCATCCCTCCTCCCGCCCCCTCTCCCTGTCCATCCTCCTGCCCTCTCCCACACTCTCTCTCTCCCTCTCTCTGTCCCTCCTCCTGCCCCCTATCCCTGCCCATACTCCCTCTCTCTGTCTGTCCTCCCTCTCTCCCTCTCTCTCTGCCTGTCCTCACACAGCGATCCACTACACTTGAAAGCACAAGAAGATTGCTCACATCTTTCATCCTTTTTTTTCTCTCTCCAATTCATAATAGTCCTCTCAGGCAGGTAACTGGGGGATGATAATGGCTTTATTTGTAGTGTTTAGACTTAAAGACATTAAAAGGAAAAAACAAATGTTCTTCTAAGACTGAGTTATAGTATTTTTAGCATTAAAGGTTAAAATACTACATTTAGAACAAAAGTAATAATGTATCTATCAAGTGTGTGGCCCACTTTGTACCTAAATAAAAGACAACACAATTTATTTACACAATTAACATGTCATTCCGTCAAAAATATTTACACAAGTTGAGAATGATCAAGGTGAAAGACAAGAAGAGACCTGGAGGTATTTAGACATTTAGACAGTAGACCTGGAGATATTTAGACATTTAGACAGTAGACCTGGAGGTATTTAGACATATAGACAGTAGATCTGGAGACATTTAGACAGTAGACCTGGAGACATTTAGACATTTAGACAGTAGACCTGGAGACATTTAGACATTTAGACAGTAGACCTGGAGGTATTTAGACATATAGACAGTAGATCTGGAGACATTTAGACAGTAGACCTGGAGACATTTAGACATTTAGACAGTAGACCTGGAGACATTTAGACATTTAGACAGTAGACCCGGAGACATTTAGACAGTAGACCTGGAGACATTTAGACATTTAGACAGTAGACCTGGAGACATGTAGACATTTAGACAGTAGACCCGGAGACATTTAGACATTTAGACAGTAGACATGGAGGTATTTAGTCAGTAGACCTGGAGATATTTAGACATTTAGACAGTAGACCTGGAGGTATTTAGACATATAGACAGTAGATCTGGAGACATTTAGACAGTAGACCTGGAGACATTTAGACATTGAGACAGTAGACCTGGAGACATTTAGACATTGAGACAGTAGACCTGGAGACATTTAGACATTTAGACAGTAGACCTGGAGACATTTAGACATTTAGACAGTAGACCCGGAGACATTTAGACAGTAGACCTGGAGACGTTTAGACATTTAGACAGTAGACCTGGAGACATGTAGACATTTAGACAGTAGACCCAGAGACATTTAGACAGTAGACCTGGAGACATTTAGACAGTAGACATGGAGGTATTTAGTCAGTAGACCTGGAGATATTTAGACATTTAGACAGTAGACCTGGAGACATTTAGACATTTAGACAGTAGACCCAGAGACATTTAGACTGTAGACCTGGAGACATTTAGACATTTAGACAGTAGACCTGGAGATATTTAGACATTTAGACAGTAGACCTGGAGACATGTAGACATTTAGACAGTAGACCCGGAGACATTTAGACAGTAGACCTGGAGACATTTAGACAGTAGACATGGAGGTATTTAGTCAGTAGACCTGGAGATATTTAGACATTTAGACAGTAGACCTGGAGACATTTAGACATTTAGACAGTAGACCCAGAGACATTTAGACTGTAGACCTGGAGACATTTAGACATTTAGACAGTAGACCCAGAGACATTTAGACAGTAGACTTGGAGACATTTAGACAGTAGACCTGGAGACATTTAGACAGTAGACATGGAGACATTTAGACAGTAGACATGGAGACATTTAGACATTTAGACAGTAGACATGGAGACATTTAGACATTTAGACATATAGACCTGGAGACATTTAGACATTTAGACAGTAGACATGGAGGTATTTAGTCAGTAGACCTGGAGATATTTAGGCATTTAGACAGTAGACATAGAGGTATTTAGTCAGTAGACCTGGAGACATTTAGACATTTAGACAGTAGACATGGAGGTATTTAGTCAGTAGACCTGGAGACATTTAGACATTTAGACAGTAGACATGGAGGTATTTAGTCAGTAGACCTGGAGGTATTTAGACATTTAGACAGTAGACCTGGAGGTATTTAGACATTTAGACAGTAGACCTGGAGGTATTTAGACATTTAGACAGTAGACCTGGATGTATTTAGACATTTAGACAGTAGACCTGGAGACATGTAGACATTTAGACAGTAGACCCGGAGATATTTAGACATATAGACAGTAGACCTGGAGATATTTAGACAGTAGACAGTAGACCCGGAGATATTTAGACATATAGACAGTAGACCTGGAGATATTTAGACATATAGACAGTAGACCTGGAGATATTTAGACAGTAGACAGTAGACCTGGAGATATTTAGACAGTAGACAGTAGACCTGGAGATATTTAGACATAAAGCACAGATGCCACCCTACCAAATGTCTAATCTACATTTGATATGGATAATATGATTGCAGGCATGAAGCCTCAGCATCATACTACTTGTCAATCCTAGGGCACTGATAATGTGTAGTGGCTGTTGGGCCCGGTGTGTGTGTGGGGGGGGTGGATTTGAGGGGTCAAAATCATATTTCTTTTGCTTTTTTGAGTTGATATTGACCCCATTCAGATTCACACCCCCCCCACTTTGAGAACCACCAGCGTTCTTTCTGCTGTAAGTTTAGTAGAACTTTGTTACCCCTTTACTCTCACTCAAATAGTTTTTGATTCATAAACGAATGCACTTCTGGTCACCGGCGACCGGTACGGACACATTATCCCAGCTCCACTGCTTCCACTATTCAATTTCAACAGAAAGCCTCCAATTTAGCTGTGGAGCACAGGGCTGTGAAACACAGATGTTTTTTGGTCATTGGTTTTGTGAACAGACCATGAAGACATACTCATCATGTACCCTGAGGCAGTAAGAACACACACACACACACTTGAGCACGCACGCACACACACGCACTGCCTTATGTGTGTGTGTGGGGAAGTGTAAGAACAAGCACACACACACACACAGTTCTGCTCCACAACCCCCCCACACACACACACACACAGTTCTGCTCCACAACCCCCCACACACACACACAGTTCTGCTCCACAACCCCCCCACACACACACACAGTTCTGCTCCACAACCCCCCCCACACACACACAGTTCTGCTCCACAACCCCCCCCCACACACACACACACACAGTTCTGCTCCACAACCCCCCACACACACACACACAGTTCTGCTCCACAACCCCCCACACACACACACACAGTTCTGCTCCACAACCCCCCCCACACACACACACACACACAGTTCTGCTCCACAACCCCCCACACACACACACACAGTTCTGCTCCACAACCCCCCCCACACACACACAGTTCTGCTCCACAACCCCCCCCACACACACACACAGTTCTGCTCCACAACCCCCCCCACACACACACACACAGTTCTGCTCCACAACCCCCCCCACACACACACACACACACAGTTCTGCTCCACAACCCCCCCCACACACACACACACAGTTCCGCTCCACAACCCCCCCCAAACACACACACAGTTCTGCTCCACAACACCCCCCCACACACACACACACACACAGTTCTGCTCCACCCCCCCCACACACACACACACAGTTCTGCACCACAACCCCCCCCACACACACACACACAGTTCTGCTCCACAACCCCCCACACACACACACACAGTTCTGCTCCACAACCCCCCACACACACACACACACAGTTCCGCTCCACAACCCCCCCACACACACACACACAGTTCCGCTCCACAACCCCCCACACACACACACACAGACACAGACACAGACACCTGAGGCAAGAAGAAGCCAGCTCAGATCAGCTCCAATACCTGTTGACATGGACAAAATATGTGTCAGAAGAACCCTGTCAACAGTCTGTTAGGTCTGAAGGTTCAGTCAGTATTGTAGATAGGAAAGATAGGAATGATAACAGAACAGTCTGTTAGGTCTGAAGGTTTAGTCAGTATCGTAGACAGGAATGATAACAGAACAGTCTGTTAGGTCTGAAGGTTTAGTCAGTATTGTAGACAGGAAAGATAACAGAGCAGTCTATTAGAAGGTCTGAAGGTTCAGTCAGTATTGTTAGAAGGTCTGAAGGTCTGTTGGACAGTGTCAGCAAAGAACCTCTATCTAAAGGACTGAATCCAGCTCTGCGTAGAGCAGACGACACACAGGATGGAGTGACATCAGGACACACAATATCCTGTGTCAGTCTACGACAGGGGTTCTTCAACTGTCACGGCTGATTTCCTCCTCTTCGTCTGAAGATCGGACCAATACGCAGTGGGGTTCGTGCTCAACATGTTTTAATGAAAGACGAATAAACGTGAACACTACACAACATACAAAAACAATGTGGCAAAACCGAAACAGTCCTCTCTGGTGCAGAGAACACAGAGACAGGAAACAATCACCCACCAAGTACCCACAGAATATGGCTGCCTAAATACGGTTCCCAATCGGAGACAACGATAGACAGCTGCCTCTAACTGAGAACCAATCTATGCAACCATAGACATGCAAACTACTTAGAAAGGACACAGCCCCATAAACATACAAAACCCCTAGACAAGGTAGGCACATACATCACCCATGTCACACCCTGACCTAACCAAAATAACAAGGAAAACAAAGAATACTAAGGTCAGGCTGTGACACCAACAGGTCGATCGCAAGCTACCAGTAGCTCGCGGTCCACACGTGAGTGTGACCTAATATACCTTCAGACCTAATATAAAAGTGTTTATTTTTATGTGTATATGATTGTGTAGTTTAATGCGTTTATTGCATTTTGATTTGTATTGTGGAGCTATACAGGACTCATCTGGAAAAGACACCTTGTCTCAGCATTGACTCCCTGTCTGAATAAATACACCTTGGTCTCAGCATTGACTCCCTGTCTGAATAAATACACCTCGGTCTCAGCATTGACTCCCTGTCTGAATAAATACACTTGGTCTCAGCATTGACTCCCTGTCTGAATAAATACACTTGGTCTCAGCATTGACTCCCTGTCTGAATAAAGACACCTCAGTCTCAGCATTGACTCCCTGTCTGAATAAATACACTTGGTCTCAGCATTGACTCCCTGTCTGAATAAAGACACTTGGTCTCAGCATTGACTCCCTGTCTGAATAAAGACACCTTGGTCTCAGCATTGACTCCCTGTCTGAATAAAGACACCTGGTCTCAGCATTGACTCCCTGTCTGAATAAAGACACCTTGGTCTCAACATTGACTCCCTTCTAAATATATACACCTTGGTCTCAGCATTGACTCCCTGTCTGAATAAAGACACCTGGTCTCAGCATTGACTCCCTGTCTGAATAAAGACACCTGGTCTCAGCATTGACTCCCTGTCTGAATAAAGACACCTTGGTCTCAGCATTGACTCCCTGTCTGAATAAATACACCTTGGTCTCAGCATTGACTCCCTGTCTGAATAAATACACCTTGGTCTCAGCATTGACTCCCTGTCTGAATAAAGACACCTTGTCTCAGCATTGACTCCCTGTCTGAATAAATACACCTTGGTCTCAGCATTGACTCCCTGTCTGAATAAATACACCTTGGTCTCAGCATTGACTCCCTGTCTGAATAAATACACCTTGGTCTCAGCATTGACTCCCTGTCTGAATAAAGACACCTTGTCTCAGCATTGACTCCCTGCCTGAATAAAGACACCTTGTCTCAGCATTGACTCCCTGTCTGAATAAATACATCTTGGTCTCAGCATTGACTCCCTGTCTGAATAAATACACTTTGGTCTCAGCGTTGACTCCCTGTCTGAATAAAGACACCTTGGTCTCAACATTGACTCCCTGTCTAAATAAAGACACCCTGGTCTCAACATTGACTCCCTGTCTAAATAAAGACACCTTGGTCTCAACATTGACTCCCTGTCTAAATAAATACACCTTGGTCTCAGCATTGACTCCCTGTCTAAATAAAGACACCCAGGTCTCAGCATTGACTCCCTGTCTGAATAAAGACACCTTGGTCTCAGCATTGACTCCCTGTCTGAATAAAGACACCTTGGTCACAACATTGACTCCCTGTCTAAATAAATACACCTTGGTCTCAGCATTGACTCCCTGTCTAAATAAAGACACCCTGGTCTCAGCATTGACTCCCCGTGTAAACAAAGACACCCTGGTCTCAGCATTGACTCCCTGTCTAAATAAAGACACCCTGGTCTCAACATTGACTCCCTGTCTAAATAAAGACACCCTGGTCTCAGCATTGACTCCCTGTAAATAAATACACCTTGGTCTCAGCATTGACTCCCTGTCTAAATAAAGACACCCTGGTCTCAGCATTGACTCCCCGTGTAAACAAAGACACCCTGGTCTCAGCATTGACTCCCTGTCTAAACAAAGACACCCTGGTCTCAGCATTGACTCCCTGTCTAAATAAACATACTGTATAACCCTGTTTAACTCTTCAAATGTCATATTATGTCTATATACAGTGTTGTAACAATGTGCAAATAGTTAAAGTACAAAATAGAAAATAAAGAAACATAAATATGGGTTGTATTTACAATGGTGTTTGTTCTTCACTGGTTGCCCTTTTCTTGTGGCAACAGGTCACAAATCTTGCTGCTGTGATGTAACACTGTGGTATTTCACCCAGTAGATGTGGGAGTTTATCAACATTGGGTTTGTGTTCTTATTCTTTGTAGGTCTGTGTTATCAGAGGGAAATGTGTGTCTCAAATATGGTCATACATTTGGCAGGAGGTTAGGAAGTGCAGCTCAGTTTCCACCTCATTTTGTGGGCAGTGTGCACATAGCCTGTCTTCTCTTGAGAGTCTCTTTCAATAGCAAGGCTTTGCTCACTGAGTATGTACATAGTCAAAGCTTTCCTAAAGTTTGGTCAGTCACCGTGGTAATCTTTGCCTTTGCCTTTGTTAAGGTTTGTTGGTTTGTCAATTAGGGTGTGCAAGGTGGATACGCGGTCTATCGTGTGCTAATTTGGTCAAATTTGGTACAATGTTTTCCTTGAGAAAATGTACGATTCTGCTATTAATAATAATGCAGAGGATTTGAGTCAACAAGGTTGCTGTTGACTCATATAGGTAGTTATTGGGGTCAAATTTGTCCCCACGTTTGTGGATCGGGCTGATCAGTACTTGGTTCCAAATTTTGTTGAAGATGCCAGAGCTGATGACGATGGTAAAGAGTTTAACTATAGCTGTCAAGTTCTGACCATAGTTCTTTTGTGCTTTCCTTGTTTTAGTGTTGGTCAGGACGTGAGCTGAGTGGGCATTCTATGTTGTATGTCTAGTTTTCCCATTTCTATGTTTGGCCTGATATGGTTCTCAATCAGAGTCAGGTGTTAGTCATTGTCTCTGATTGGGAACCGTATTTAGGTAGCCTGTTTTGTGTTGGGTTTTGTGGGTGGTTGTTTCCTGTCTTCTGTCTTTGTGTCTATGCACCAGATAGGACTGTTTTGGTTTTTCACATTTGTTGTTTTGGTATTTTGTAGTGTTCACGTTTATGGTCTTTATTAAACATGTTGAACTCTAACCACGCTGGGCTTTGGTCTGATCCTTCGTCCACAGAAGAAAACCGTTACAATGCATCCGGAAAGTATTCAGACCCCATGACCTTTTCCATATTTTGTTACATTACAAAACCTTATCCTAAAATCTATTCAAAATAAAAATGCTCATTAATCTACAAACAATACCCCATCATGACAAAGCATGACAAAACTGTTTTTTTAGAAATGTTTACGTGTGTATATATATATGTTACGGTTTTCTTCCGTAGAAAGAGAGTCGGACCAAAATGCAGCGTGGTTAGATACATGTTTAATAAACGAATAAACACGAAATACAAATTAACAAACGGAACGTGAAAACCTATACAGCCTATCTGGTGAAATACAAAACACTGAGACAGGAACAATCACCCACCAACACACAGTGAAACCCGGGCTACCTAAATATGGTTCCCAATCAGAGACAACGATAATCACCTGACTCTGATTGAGAACCGCCTCAGGCAACCATAGACTTTCCTAGACAACCCTACTCAGCCACAATCCCAATACCTACTAAAACCCCAATACACAAACACACCACAACATAAACCCATGTCACACCCTGGCCTGACCAAATAAAGAAAGAAAACACAAAATACTAAGACCAAGGCGTGACAGAACCCCCCCCAAGGTGCGGACTCCCGGCCGCACACCTAAACCCATAGAGGAGGGTCCGGGTGGGCGTCTGTCCACGGTGGCGGCTCCGGCTCGGGACGTGGACCCCACTCCAACCAAGTGTTAGTCCCCCTGTTACGCGTCCTTTGATTGGTGACCCTCGCCGCCGACCTTGGCCTAATAACCCTCACCAAGGACCCCACTGGACTGAGGGGCAGCTCGGGACTGAGGTGGAAGCTCGGGACTGAGGGGAAGCTCGGGGCTGAGGGGTAGCTCGGGACTGAGGGGTAGCTCAGCATTGAGGGGAAGCTCAGCACTGAGGGGAAGCTCAGCACTGAGTGGAAGCTCAGCACTGAGGGGAAGCCCAGTACTGAGAGGAAGCCCAGTTCTGAGAGGAAGCCCAGTACTGAGAGGAAGCCCAGTACTGAGAGGAAGCCCAGTACTGAGAGAAAGCTCAGGCAGGTAGTAGGCTCTGGCAGATCCTGGCTAGCTGGTGGTTCTGGCAGATCCTGGCTGACTGGCGGATCTGGAAGATCATGGCTGACTGGCATATCCTGGCTGACTGGCGACTCTAGCTGCTCCATGCAGACTGGCAGCTCTGGCTGCTCCATGCAGACTGGCAGCTCTGGCTGCTCCATGCAGACTGACAGCTCTGGCTGCTCCATGCAGACTGGCAGCTCTGGCTGTTCCATGCAGACTGGCAGCTCTGACTGCTCCATGCAGATTAGCAACTCTGGCTGCGTTGAACAGGCAGGAGACTCCGGCAGCGCTGGAAAGAAGGAAGGCTCTGGCAGCGCTAAACAGGCGGGAGACTCCGGCAGCGCTGGAGAGGAGGAAGGCTCTGATAGCGCTAGACAGGCGGGAAACTCCGGCAGCGCTGGAGAGGAGGAAGGCTCTGGCAGCGCTAAACAGGCGGGGGACTCCGGCAGCGCTGGAGAGGAGGAAGGCTCTGGTAGCGCTAAACAGGCGGGAGACTCCGACAGCGCTGGAGAGGAGAAAGGCTCTGACAGCGCTGAACAGGCGAGGCGCACTGAAGGCCTGGTGCATGGTGCTGGCACTGGTGGTACTGGACCGAGGACACGCACAGGAAGCCTGGTGCGGGGAGCTGCCACCGGAGAACTGGTGTGTGAAGGTGGCACAGGATGGACCGGACCGTGAAGGTGTACTGGAGAGCCTGAGAGCAGGACTGGCACAGGACGTGCAAGGCTAGGTAGGTACACAGGAGGCCTAGTGCGTGAGGCACGCACCTCAGGACGAGTATGGAGCGCTGACCCAGGTGCCATCAAATCCCCGACACGCTCCGTCGGACGAATATCATACCTAAAGCACCAAACTAGCAACTCCCTCATAACTCTCTCCTCCACTTTCCCCATTAACTCCTTCACAGTCTCTGCTTCACTCACCTCCAACACCGGCTCTGGTTCTGGTCTCCTCCTTGGCTCCTCACGATAAACAGGGGGAGTTGGCTCAGGTCTGAACCCTGACTCTGCCGCACTCTCCCTGAGCCCCCCCCCCCAAGAAATTTTTGGGGCTGACTCTCAGGCTTCCATCCGCGTCGCCGTGCTGCCTCTTCATACCAGCGCCTTTCCGCTTTCGCCGCCTCCAGTTCTTCTATAGCCCTCTTCGCACTGCTCCAGTGAATCCCAGGCGGGCTCCGGCACTCTCCCTGGGTTGACCGCCCACCTGTCTATTTCCTCCCAAGTCGTATATTCCAACCTCGGTTGCTCCTGCTGCCGCTGCCTGTCACCACGCTGCTTGGTCCTGGTGTGGTGGGTGATTCTGTTACGGTTTTCTTCCGTCGAAACAGAGTCGGACCAAAATGCAGCGTGGTTAGATACATGTTTAATAAACGAATAAACACGAAATACAAAACAACAAACGGAACGTGAAAACCTATACAGCCTATCTGGTGAAATACAAAACACTGAGACAGGAACAATCACCCACCAACACACAGTGAAACCCGGGCTACCTAAATATGGTTCCCAATCAGAGACAACGATAATCACCTGACTCTGATTGAGAACCGCCTCAGGCAGCCATAGACTTTCCTAGACAACCCTACTCAGCCACAATCCCAATACCTACTAAAACCCCAATACAAAAACACACCACAACATAAACCCATGTCACACCCTGGCCTGACCAAATAAAGAAAGAAAACACAAAATATTAAGACCAAGGTGTGACAATATATTTTAAAAAAAACAGAAGTATCACGTTTGCATAAGTATTCAGACAATGTACTCAGAACTTTGTTGAAGCACCTTTGGCAGCCATTATAGCCTTGAGTTGGTAGCTTGGCACATCTGTATTTTGAGAGTTTCTCTCATTCTTCTGGGGCGGCAGGGTAGCCTAGTGGTTAAAGCGTTGGGCCAGTAACCGCAAGGTTGCTAGTTCGATATCCCCAAGCTGACAAGGTACAAATCTGTCAGTTAACCCACTGTTCCTAGGCTGGCATTGAAAATAAGAATGTGTTCTTAACTTCTTATGGCTAGGGGGCAGTATTGAGTAGCTCGGCCTGCTCCTCAGTCTCAGTTGCGAATATACGCATATTAGTATTGGATTGAAAACAATCTAAAGTTTCTAAAACTGTTTTAATGATGTCTGTGAGTATAACAGAACTCATGTGGCAGGCAAAATCCTGAGGAGAAATCAAAACAGGAAGTGAGAAATCTGAGCTTGGTATGTATTCACCACAGTTCCCAATGACATCCCATTGAGATATTAATGATGTTGCACTTCCCAGGGGTTCCACTAGATGTCAAGCATCTATAGAAATTTGAATGAGACTTCTACTGTGTTGTGGGACTGAATGAGAGCAGAATCTATCAGGTGTCTGGCAGTCAGCCAATTTCTGATCATGCGCATTCCTCATGGTATCCACTTGCGTTCCATTGCTCATCAAGACGCAAAGGAATACTCCGATTGGAACTTTATTGAAGATGTATGTTAAAAACATCCTAATGATTGATTCAGTACTTAGTTTGAAATGTTTCTTCGACCTGTAATATGACTTTTAGAATTTTTTGTCCGGCGTAACGCGCTAACAAAAGGAGGTATTTGGACATAAATAACGGATATCATTGAACAAAACAAACATTTATTGTGGACCTGGGATTCCTGGGAGTGCTTTCTGATGTAGATCATCAAAGGTAAGGGAATATTTATCATGTAATTTCTTGTTTATGTTGACGGCAACATGGCGGCTAATTTCATTATGTGACTATTTCTTCTGAGCGCCGTCTCAGATTATTGCATGGTTTGCTTATTCCGTAAGGTTTTTTTGAAATCAGACACAGCGGTTGCATTAAGGAGAGGTATATCTATAATTCCATGTGTATAACTTGTATTATCATCTACATTTATGATGAGTATTTCTGTTGAATGATGTGGCTATGCAAAATCACTGGATGTTTTTGGAACTAGTGAAAGTAACGCGCCAACGTAAACTCATATTTTGCTAAGTATGAACTTTATCAAACAAAACATACATGTATTGTGTAACATGAAGTCCTATGAGTGTCATCTGATGAAGATCATCAAAGGTTAGTGATTCATTTTATTATTATTTGTGCTTTTTGTGACTCCTCTCTTTGGCTGGAAAAAAGGCGGTGATAATCGTTTGTGGTGCTTTTGCTGTAAAGCGTATTTGAAATTGGACCCTGTGGTGGGATTAACAACGAGACTACCTTTAAAATGGTATAAAATACATGTATGTTTGAGGAATTTTTATTATGAGATTTCTGTTGTTGTGAATTTGGCGCCCTGCACTTTCACTGGCTGTTGTCATATCATCCCGTTAACGGGATTACAGCCATAAGAAGTTTTAACTGACTTGCCTAGTTAAATAAAGTTTTTTTTTTTTAATTTTAAATGACCTGCAGATCCTCTCAAGCTCTGTCAGGTTGGATGGGGAGCGTCGCTGCACAGCTATTTCCAGGTCTCTCCAGAGATGTTCAAACGGGTTAAAGTCCTGTCTCTGGCTGGGCCACTCAAGGACATTCAGAGACTTGTCCCAAAGCCACTCCTGCATTGTCTTGGATGTGTGCTTATGGTGTGTGCTCTCTCGCCATCTCTCCCTCTTTCTCTCTCTCCCTCTGGTCTTTATCTACCCCTCTCCCCTTTTCTCCCCCTACCTCCAGAGTGGAGAGAGATGGCGGAAGGGGGAGAGAGGGCGAGAGAGACTGGGTGGAGAAAGAGACTGGAGGGAGGGGGAGAAAGGAGGAGAGGTGGAGAGAGAGAGTGGAGGGAAGGGGAGAAAGGAGGAGAGATGGAGAGAGAGACGGGAGGGAAGGGGAGAAAGGAGGAGAGATGGAGAAAGAGACTGGAGGGAAGGGGAGAAAGGAGGAGAGATGGAGAGAGAGACTGGAGGGAAGGGGAGAAAGGAGGAGAGATGGAGAGAGAGACTGGAGGGAAGGGGAGAAAGGAGGAGAGATGGAGAAAGAGAGTGGAGGGAAGGGGAGAAAGGAGGAGAGATGGAGAGAGAGACTGGAGGGAAGGGGAGAAAGGAGGAGAGATGGAGAGAGAGACTGGAGGGAAGGGGAGAAAGGAGGAGAGATGGAGAGAGAGACTGGAGGGAAGGGGAGAAAGGAGGAGAGATGGAGAGAGAGACTGGAGGGAAGGGGGAAAGGGGGGAGAGCTCCAGAGGGAGAGAGAGAGTGTGTAATATCTGTAATATCTAATATCTGAGACCTTTCTCCCCTCCCTCCAGTCTCTCTCTCCCCCTCTTCCCATTCCACCATCTCTCTCCACTCTCCCCCTTTCTCCCCCTCCCTCCTGTCTCTCTCTCCCCCTTTCTCCTCTTCCTTCCAGTCTCTATTTCCCCATTCACTCTTGTCACTTGTATTTCCTCTCTCCAGTCTCTCTCTCCCCTCTCCCCGTTCCGCCATCTCTCTCCACTCTCCCCATTACTCTCCCCTCCCTCCAGTCTCTCTCTCCACTCTCCCCATTACTCTCCCCTCCCTCCATTCTCTCTTGTCACTTTTATTTCCTCTCTCCAGTCTCTCTCTCCACTCTGCCAGGTGTTTCTAAATAAACATTGTCCTAATTCTTCTTCAAGGTTTGTGAGATAAAAGTCTGAAAATGTATGCCCTCACTACTGTAAGTTGCTCTGGATAAGAGAGTGCTAAATGTGAGAAACACCAGTGTTGTTTTGTTGTGTTCCCCAGAGCAGGTCTCAGATCAGTTATTAACTAGGCCACCACTTACTCTGCCGGTCACAGAGTAGGTCTCAGAGCAGTTCTTAACTATGTCATGATTTACTCTGCCGTTTACAGAGCAGTTCTTAATTACACTATCATTTGTGACTCGATTCAGGAAACTAGGCATATGTGGAAAGTCATGATTTCACAGGAGAGACGTTACAACGTTTTTTAAATTATTTTTATCAAAACACGTTTTTTAGGGGCAGAAATGCCTCTCGAACTCTGAACTTTCATGTAACAAACTTGTATGCCATCTGTAAACACGAATACAATTGTTAAATTATGAACCTTGTTGCCACAGAAAAAGCTGTGCAACCTTCCCACTAGCCATGATTGGCTGAGATAATGAGTGGGCTGGACATGCTGAGAGATGAGTTCGGATTGGTCTGCCATATAGACGGCTGCTGTCTATTTGAGCTTGTCAGTCTGTTTTGGTAATCCTGTCGAAGGTGGCTTTTAAAATAAATGTATTGTGTAGTGGAGCTGCATAAGTGTTCCTCTCTACTTTCTGGAGGACCGAGTTTTGAAATCAGTGGAATTAGAGTCTGATAGCCACGGAGATGGAGAAAACACCTGTCTCTGGATTATATCTTCAAACTAAGGGCAACAGTGGCATGGCATTTCTGACAGGGAGACGAGTCCATCACGCATGATGATGTATACAGGTAAGATAGTCTAGCGTTAGCTAGCTACATTTTCAGATATTACACATTCATAATTTTGACAGAAAGTGGTTTCATTTCAAGCTAAATAAAACTTTAAGCTAGTTAGCTAACGTTAGCTGGCTGGCTCCTTAGCTTATGTTAATAATATTTGTGTCTCAGAGCCGTATTCATGCAGGGTAGTAACGACATGATTTGACACTGTGTTCATTGTTGTTTAACTAGCTAACATTAGCTGGCTGTCTCGTTAGCTAATGTTACGTGACGTGTGTTATCTTAAACTTTGTTTAACTAGCTAGGTTCATTGTTTACCTAGCGAGCTACATTTCTTAAAGCTAAAGTGTACTATTAGCAAGCTAGCTAACACTGGCTGGCTCCCTAGCTTAGGTTATTATTCATATCCCAGAGCTGTTTGCTTTTCTAGTTAGAGCCTAATGTTAGCTAGCTAACATTGAACCTGGTTGGTTAGCTCCCAGCACTGTGGCATTGTTGGCACTGTTCATTGTTTGACTAGCTAACATTGGCTGGCTGGCTCTTGAGGATTGACCAGAAGTTCTCAACGGGATTAAGGTCTGGGGAGTTTCCTGGCCATGGACCCAAAATATCAGTGATTTGTTCCCCGAGCCACTTAGTTATCTTGTGGCAAGGTGCTCCATCCTGCTCCATTGCCTTGTGGGAAGGTGCTTCATCATGCTGGAAAAGGCATTGTTCGTCACCAAACTGTTCCTGGATGGTTGGGAGAAGTTGCTCTCGGAGGATGTGTTGGTACCATTCTTTATTCATGGCTGTGTTCTTAGGCAAAATTGTGAGTGAGCCCACTCCCTTGGCTGAGAAGCAACCCCACACATGAATGGTCTCAGGATGCTTTACTGTTGGCATGACACAGGACTGATGGTAGCGCTCACCTTGTCTTCTCCGGATAAGCTTTTTTTCCGGATGCCCCAAACAATCGGAAAGGGGATTCATCAGAGAAAATGACTTTACCCCAGTCCTCAGCAGTCCAATCTCTGTACCCTTTGCAGAATATCAGTCTGTCCCTGATGTTTTTCCTGGAGAGAAGTGGCTTATTTACTGCCCTCCTTGACACCAGGCCATCCTCTAAAAGTCTAGGCCTCACCTTGCGTGCAAATGCACTCACACCTGCCTGCTGCCATTCCTGAGCAAGCTCTGTACTGGTGGTGCCCCGATCCCGCA
The DNA here is from genome assembly GCF_018296145.1 of Oncorhynchus tshawytscha. Taxonomy (NCBI): domain Eukaryota; kingdom Metazoa; phylum Chordata; class Actinopteri; order Salmoniformes; family Salmonidae; genus Oncorhynchus; species Oncorhynchus tshawytscha. Next base: position 88,227,960 of record NC_056436.1, on the reverse strand, counting down.
GCTGAATCAAGTTTAGGAGACGGTCCTGGTGCTTGCTGGACTTTCTTGGGCGCCCTGAAGCGTTCTTCACAACTATTGAACCGCTCTCCTTGAAGTTCTTGATGATCCGATAAATGGTTGATTTAGGTGCAATCTTATTGGCAGCAATATCCTTGCCTGTGAAGACATTTTTGTGCAAAGCAATGATGACTTCACGTGTCTCCTTGCAGGTAACCATGGTTGACAGAGGAAGAACAATGATTCCAAGCACCACCCTCCTTTTGTGTCAGGGCTGAAATGCAGTGGAAATGTTTTTTGGGGATTCAGATCATTTGCATGGCAACGAAGGACTTTGCAATTAATTCCAATTCATCTGATCACTCTTCATAATATTCTGGAGTATATACAAATTGCCATCATACAAACTGAGGCAGCAGACTTTGTGAAAATTCATTTTTGGGTCATTCTCAAATCCTTTGGCCACGACTGTATTGTAAATGGAATAGGGTGTCATTAGGACACTAGTGTATATGGAATAGGGTAAATATGGAATTGGGTGTATATGGAATAGGGTATCATTAGGATACTAGTGTATATGGAATATGGTGTTATTAGGACACTAGTGTATAGGAATAGGGTGTCATTAGGACACTAGTGTATATGGAATAGGGTGTCATTAGGATACTAGTGTGTATGGAATAGGGTGTATATGGAATAGGGTGTATAGCGGATAGGGTGTCATTAGGATACTAGTGTATATGGAATAGGGTAAATATGGAATAGGGTGTATATGGAATAGGGTATCATTAGGAAGCTAGTGTATATGGAATAGGGTGCTATTAGGACACTGGTGTGTATGGAATAGGGTGTATATGGAATAGGGTGTCATTAGGATACTAGTGTATATGGAATAGGGTGTTATTAGGACACTAGTATATATGGAATAGGGTGTATATGGAACAGAGTGTTATTAGGACACTAGTATATATGGAATAGGGTGGTTACGGAATAGGTTGTATATGGAATAGGGTGTATAGAGGATATGGTGTCATTAGGACACTAGTGTATATGGAATAGGGTGTCATTAGGATAGTAGTGTATATGGAATAGGGTGTAATTAGTATACTAGTGTGCATGGAATAGGGTGTATAGAGGAGAGCGTGTCATTAGGAAACCTGTGTATATGGAATAGGGTGTCATTAGGATACTAGTGTATATGGAATAGGGTGTTATTAGGACACTAGTATATATGGAATAGAGTGTATATGGAATAGAGTGTTATTAGGACACTAGTATATATGGAATAGGGTGTATATGGAATAGGTTGTATATGGAATAGGGTGTATAGAGGATATGGTGTCATTAGGACACTAGTGTATATGGAATAGGGTGTCATTAGGATACTAGTGTATATGGAATAGGGTGTAATTAGTATACTAGTGTGCATGGAATAGGTTGTATATGGAATAGGGTGTATAGAGGAGAGCGTGTCATTAGGAAACCTGTGTATATGGGATAGGGTGTCATTAGGATACTAGTGTATATGGAATAGGGTGTATTCATTCCAAGATGGCATAGCAGTTCAGATGTCTTTTGTCCTTGTCTTGTCGTGTCCTGTACATATATATATTTACAACTTTTTTCACATACCTTTTTATATATATATATATATGTTTTTATTTTCCATAAACTCATCTTCAAAACACTCCTGCAACGCGCCTCACCAATTTATATTTATAAAAAAAGTATTATTTACCTCAAATCTGTAATCCTCCAAGAAGCTAGCCAGAAACTAGCCAGAAGCTAGCCAGAAGCTAATCCAGAAGCTAATCAGAAGCTAATCAGAAGCTAGTTAGCTTCTTTACTGGCTAATCATTAGTATTCAGCTAACCACGGTTTGTGGTCATCAGCTATCCTTTAGCTCGAAAATCTATCGCCAGTTTTGTACGGTGCAGCGCGGCTTGGAACGGAACATACCGGACCAGTTTTTCTCTCCATGTCCCTGGATTTCAACCACTAACTCTGGACATTCATACCTGGATCTCACAGCTAGCTAGCTGCTATCCGTGTGACTATCGGCTTTCGTCGATTCCGGAGCTAGCCAGCTGAAGAGTTTCATCAATCACTCCTGGGCTACAATCACCTATCCGGACCCGTTTTACTGCCTACGCGGAGCCCCACCGGGCCTTCACAACTGGACTGCCGACGTTATCTACCCGAAGGAGTTATCCGGATGGCTCATCCGTCTCGACGTTACCTGAACGCCCATCTGCGGCCCGCTAACCGTTATCGGCTGCTATCTGAATAGACAATCGGACAATTCATTTAGTTATTTTTATTATTATTATTTATTTCTTTTTTCTTTTTGGGCCTCTATAACTATATCTATTGTTTTTTTGTTGTTGTGTGATTTGGATTAATCCCCTCTACCACACGGAACCCCACTAATCTACTGACGGAACGCAAGAGGTGGCTAATAACAGACCCCCATCCTGTGCTAGCTTGCTACCGATGGCCTGGCTGGCTGTCTAGATCGCCGTGACCCCCAACCAACCTCTCTACTCACTGGACCCTTTTGAACACTCGACTAAGCATGCCTCTCCTTAATGTCAATATGCCTAGTCCATTGCTGTTCTGGTTAGTGTTTATTGTCTTATTTCACTGTAGAGCCTCTAGTCCTGCTCACTATAGCTTATCCAACCTATTAGTTCCACCACCCACACATGCAATGACATCTCCTGGTTTCAATGATGTTTCTAGAGACAATATCTCTCTCTTCATCACTCAATACCTAGGTTTACCTCCACTGTATTCACATCCTACCATACCTTTGTCTGTACATTATACCTTGATGCTATTTTATCGCCCCCAGAAACCTCCTTTTACTCTCTGTTCCAGACGTTCTAGACGACCAATTCTTATTTCTTTTAGCCGTACCCTTATTTTACTCCTCCTCTGTTCCTCTGGCGATGTAGAGGTGAATCCAGGCCCTGCAGTGCCTAGCTCCACTCCTATTCCCCAGGTGCTCTCTTTTGATGACTTCTGTAACCGTAATAACCTTGGTTTCATGCATGTTAACATTAGAAGCCTCCTCCCTAAGTTTGTTCTATTCACTGCTTTAGCACACTCTGCCAACCCGGATGTTCTAGCTGTGTCTGAATCCTGGCTTAGGAAGACCACCAAAAATTCTGAAATTTTAATCCCAAACTACAACCTTTTCAGACAAGATAGAACTGCCAAAGGGGGCGGTGTTGCAATCTACTGCAAAGATAGCCTGAGTTCTGTCCTACTATCCAGGTCTATACCCAAACAATTTGAACTTCTACTTTTAAAAATCAACCTCTCTAAAAACAAGTCTCTCACCGTTGCCGCCTGCTATAGACCACCCTCTGTCCCCAGCTGTGCTCTGGACACCATATGTGAACTGATTGCCCCCCATCTATCTTCAGAGCTCGTGCTGCTAGGCGACCTAAACTGGAACATGCTTAACACCCCAGCCATCCTACAATCTAAACTTGATGCCCTCAATCTCACACAAATTATCAATGAACCTACCAGGTACCTCCCCAAAGCCTTCAACACGGGCACCCTCATAGATATCATCATAACCAACTTGCCCTCTAAATACACCTCTGCTGTCTTCAATCAAGATCTCAGCGATCACTGCCTCATTGCCTGCATCCGTAATGGGTCAGCGGTCAAACGACCTCCACTCATCACTGTCAAACGCTCCCTGAAACGACCTGGCCGGGGTATCCTGTAAGGATATTGATCTCATCCCGTCAGTAGAGGATGCCTGGATATTTTTTTTAAATGCCTTCCTAACCATCTTAAATAAACATGCCCCATTCAAGAAATTTAGAACCAGGAACAGATATAGCCCTTGGTTCTCCCCAGACCTGACTGCCCTTAACCAACACAAAAACATCCTATGGCGTTCTGCATTAGCATCGAACAGCCCCCGTGATATGCAGCTGTTCAGGGAAGCTAGAAACCATTATACACAGGCAGTTAGAAAAGCCAAGGCTAGCTTTTTCAAGCAGAAATTTGCTTCCTGCAACACTAACTCAAAAAAGTTCTGGGACACTGTAAAGTCCATGGAGAATAAGAACACCTCCTCCCAGCTGCCCACTGCACTGAAGATAGGAAACACTGTCACCACTGATAAATCCACCATAATTGAGAATTTCAATAAGCATTTTTCTACGGCTGGCCATGCTTTCCACCTGGCTACTCCTACCCCGGTCAACAGCACTGCACCCCCACAGCAACTCGCCCAAGCCTTCCCCATTTGTCCTTCTCCCAAATCCGTTCAGCTGATGTTCTGAAAGATCTGCAAAATCTGGACCCCTACAAATCAGCCGGGCTAGACAATCTGGACCCTTTCTTTCTAAAATTATCTGCCGAAATTGTTGCCACCCCTATTACTAGCCTGTTCAACCTCTCTTTCGTGTCATCTGAGATTCCCATAGATTGGAAAGCAGCTGCGGTCATCCCCCTCTTCAAAGGGGGGACACTATTGACCCAAACTGCTACAGACCTATATCTATCCTACCATGCCTTTCTAAGGTCTTCGAAAGCCAAGACAACAAACAGATTACCGACCATTTCGAATCTCACCATACCTCCTCTGCTATGCAATCTGGTTTCAGAGCTGGTCATGGGTGCACCTCAGCCACGCTCAAGGTCCTAAACGATATCTTAACCGCCATCGATAAGAAACATTACTGTGCAGCCGTATTCATTGATCTGGCCAAGGCTTTCGAGTCTGTCAATCACCACATCCTCAGCGGCAGACTCGACAGCCTTGGTTTCTCAAATGATTGCCTCGCCTGGTTCACTAACTACTTCTCTGATAGAGTTCAGTGTGTCAAATCGGAGGGTCTGCTGTCCGGACCTCTGCCAGTCTCTATGGGGGTGCCACAGGGTTCAATTCTTGGACCGACTCTCTTCTCTGTAGACATCAATGAGGTCGCTCTTGCTGCTGGTGAGTCTCTGATCCACCTCTATGCAGACGACACCATTCTGTATACTTCTGGCCCTTCTTTGGACACTGTGTTAACAACCCTCCAGGCAAGCTTCAATGCCATACAACTCTCCTTCCGCGGCCTCCAATTGCTCTTAAATACAAGTAAAACTAAATGCATGCTCTTCAACCGATCGCTACCTGCAACTGCCCGCCTGTCCAACATCACTACTCTGGACGGCTCTGACTTAGAATACGTGGACAACTACAAATACTTAGGTGTCTGGTTAGACTGTAAACTCTCCTTCCAGACCCATATCAAACATCTCCAATCCAAAGTTAAATCTAGAATTGGATTCCTATTTCGCAACAAAGCATCCTTCACTCATGCTGCCAAACATACCCTTGTAAAACTGACCATCCTACCAATCCTCGACTTTGGCGATGTCATTTACAAAATAGCCTCCAATACCCTACTCAACAAATTGGTCTATCACAGTGCAATCTGTTTTGTCAGCAAAGCCCCATATACTACCCACCATTGCAACCTGTACGCTCTCGTTGGCTGGCCCTCGCTTCATACTCGTCGCCAAACCCACTGGCTCCATGTCATCTACAAGACCCTGCTAGGTAAAGTCCCCCCTTATCTCAGCTCGCTGGTCACCATAGCATCTCCCACCTGTAGCACACGCTCCAGCAGGTATATCTCTCTAGTCACCCCCACTCTCCTTCCAGTTCTCTGCTGCCAATGACTGGAACGAACTACAAAAAATCTCTGAAACTGGAAACACTTATCTCCCTCACTAGCTTTAAGCACCAACTGTCAGAGCAGCTCACAGATTACTGCACCTGTACATAGCCCACCTATAATTTAGCCCAAACAACTACCTCTTTCCCTACTGTATTTAATGAATTAATTTATTTTGCTCCTTTGCACCCCATAATTTTTTATTTCTACTTTGCACATTCTTCCATTGTAAATCTACCATTCCAGTGTTTTACTTGCTATATTGTATTTACTTTGCCACCATGGCCTTTTTTTTGCCTTTGCCTCCCTTCTCGCCTCATTTGCTCACATCGTATATAGACTTGTTTATACTGTATTATTGACTGTATGTTTGTTTTACTCCATGTGTAACTCTGTGTTGTTGTATGTGTCGAACTGCTATGCTTTATCTTGGCCAGGTTGCAATTGTAAATGAGAACTTGTTCTCAACTTGCCTACCTGGTTAAATAAAGGTGAAATAAATAAATATAAAAAAGGGTGTATATGGAATAGGGTGTCATTAGTACACTAGTGTATATGGAATAGGGTGTATGTGGAATAGGGTGTATGTGGAATAGGGTGTATGTGGAATAGGGTGTATGTGGAATAGGGTGTCATTAGTACACTAGTGTATATGGAATAGGGTGTATGTGGAATAGGGTGTATATGGAATAGGGTGTCATTAGTACACTAGTGTATATGGAATAGGGTGTATGTGGAATAGGGTGTATAGAGGATAGGGTGTCATTAGGATACTAGTGTATATGGAATAGGGTGTATATGGAATAGGGTGTCATTAGGATACTAGTGTATATGGAATAGGGTGTCATTAGTACACTAGTGTATATGGAATAGGGTGTATATGGAATAGGGTGTCATTAGGACACTACTGTATATGGAATAGGGTGTCATTACGATACTAGTGTATATGGAATAGGGTGTATATGGAATAGGGTGTATAGAGGATAGGGTGGTATTAGGACACTAGTGTATATTGAGTATGGTGTCATTATGACACTAGTGTATAGGAATAGCAGAGGTGGGACCAAGTCATTGTTTTACAAGTCTCAAGTAAGTCTCAATTCCTCGCACTCAAGTCCCAAGTCAAGACAGGCAAATCATTACGCAAATCATGAATGCTTTTAAAAATATATTTGTTACTTTACAAATAAATGTTATATTTCCAAGGAAATACATGGGTAGCCTTGAGAAAGACCGCCCTCCCAATCGCGATTGACTATCTAGGATCTCTATGGGGAGTGACACACACACAGAGAGGGTGTGTGTGTGTGTGTGTGTGTTAAGGTTGGGCGATTGTGTACAACCTCTAACCCGGACAACGTTGGGAAAATTGTGCGCCGCCCTATGAGACTCCCAATCATGTCCGGTTGTGTTACAGGCTGGAATCGAACCAGGGTCTGTAGTGATGCCTCTAGCACTGACATGCAATGCCTAAGATCGCTGCGCCACTCGGGATCCCACATTCAGGAATAAGGCTCTTGGGTCAATGTATAGAATGAAATCAGTTTATTTTAATTTGAAGTTCACTTGAAGTTCAATCTTCCATTTTTCATATCTGACAGTGCACCCTTTTCAGGCAAATGGAAAAATGAGCCTGAACATATGGACCAAGAGGTATTGACGGAATTTGACAGCTAGTTAAATGGCAACACTTCTCCCCCTCCTCCTCCTCCTCCCTCCTCCTCTTCTCTCACTGTTTCTTGCTATCTCTCTCTCTCTCCCTAAAAGTGCAGCTGTTGTCCCCAGAGGTGTAGCTGTGTGGCTGTAGACCCCAGCTGTATAGCTGTGTAGCTGTGGACCCCAGCGGTATAGCAGTGTAGCTGTAGACCCCAGCGGTGTAGATGTGTAGCTGTGGACCCCAGCTGTGAAGCTGTGTAGCTGTGGACCCCAGCTGTGAAGCTGTGTAGCTGTGGACCCCAGCGGTATAGCAGTGTAGCTGTAGACCCCAGCGGTGTAGATGTGTAGCTGTGGACCCCAGCTGTGAAGCTGTGTAGCTGTGGACCCCAGCTGTGAAGCTGTGTAGCTGTGGACCCCAGCTGTGAAGCTGTGTAGCTGTGGACCCCAGCTGTGTAGCTGTGGACCCCAGCAGTATAGCTGTGTAGCTGTTGAACCCAGCAGTATAGCTGTGTTGCTGTGGACCCCAGCGGTGTAGATGTGTAGCTGTAGACCCCAGCTGTGTAGCTGTGGACCCCAGCTGTATAGCTGTGTAGCTGTGGACCCCAGCTGTATAGCTGTGGACCTCAGCTGTATAGCTGTGTAGCTGTGTACCCCAGCTGTGTAGAGGTGTAGCTGTGGACCCCAGCTGTGTAGCTGTGTAGCTGTGGTCCCCAGCTGTATAGCTGTGTAGCTGTAGACCCCAGAGGTGTAGCTGTGTAGCTGTAGACCCCAGCTGTGTAGCTGTGTAGCTGTGGTCCCCAGCTGTGTAGCTGTGTAGCTGTAGAACCCAGCTGTATAGCTGTGTAGCTGTTGAACCCAGCTGTGTAGCTGTATCGCTTTGTGGCTGTAGACCCCAGCGGTATAGCTGTGTGGCTGTAGACCCCAGCGGTATAGCTGTGTGGCTGTAGACCCCAGCAGTATAGCTGTTTAGCTGTGGACCCCAGCTGTATAGCTGTGAAGCTGTGGACCCCAGCGGTGTAGATGTGTAGCTGTGGACCCCAGCGGTGTAGATGTGTAGCTGTAGACCCCAGCTGTGTAGCTGTGGACCCCAGCTGTATAGCTGTGGATCCCAGCTGTGTAGCTGTGTAGCTGTGGACCCCAGCTGTGTAGCTGTGTAGCTGTGGACCCCAGCTGTGTAGCTGTGTAGCTGTGGACCCCAGCTGTGTAGCTGTGTAGCTGTAGAACCCAGAGGTGTAGATGTGTAGCTGTAGAACCCAGAGGTGTAGATGTGTAGCTGTAGACCCCAGCTGTGTAGCTGTGGACCCCAGCTGTATAGCTGTGTAGCTGTGGACCCCAGCTGTATAGCTGTGGACCTCAGCTGTATAGCTGTGTAGCTGTGGACTCCAGCTGTGTAGCTGTGGAGCTGTGGACTCCAGCTGTGTAGCTGTGTAGCTGTGGTCCCCAGCTGTGTAGCTGTGTAGCTGTGGTCCCCAGCTGTGTAGCTGTGTAGCTGTGGTCCCCAGCTGTGTAGCTGTGTAGCTGTGACCCCAGCGGTGTAGATGTGTAGCTGTTGACCCCAGCAGTATCGGTGTGTTGCTTTTGACCCCAGCAGTATCGGTGTGTAGCTTTTGACCCCAGCAGTATAGCTGTGTAGCTGTTGACCCCAGAGGTGTAGCTGTGTAGCTGTGGACCCAAGGGGTGTAGCTGTGGACCCAAGGGGTGTAGCTGTGTAGCTGTGGACCCCAGAGGTGTAGCTGTGTAGCTGTGGCCCCAGAGGTGTAGCTGTGTAGCTGTGGACCCCAGAGGTGTAGCTGTGTAGCTGTGGACCCAAGGGTTGTAGCTGTGTAGCTGTGGACCCAAGGGGTGTAGCTGTGGACCCAAGGGGTGTAGCTGTATAGCTGTGGACCCAAGGGGTGTAGCTGTGTAGGTGTGGACCCCAGAGGTGTAGCTGTGTAGCTGTGGACCCCAGAGGTGTAGCTGTGTAGCTGTGTAGCTGTGGATCCCAGCTGTGTAGCTGTGTAGCTGTGTAGCTGTGGACCCCAGAGGTGTAGCTGTGTAGCTGTGGACCCCAGAGGTGTAGCTGTGTAGCTGTGGACCCCAGAGGTGTAGCTGTGTAGCTGTGGACCACAGAGGTGTAGCTGTGTAGCTGTGTAGCTGTGGATCCCAGCTGTGTAGCTGTGTAGCTGTGTAGCTGTTGACCCCAGAGGTGTAGCTGTGTAGCTGTGGACCCCAGAGGTGTAGCTGTGTAGCTTTGGACCCCAGAGGTGTAGCTGTGTAGCTGTGGACCCCAGCGAGAGGTTTCGGGTCCCTCCCAAAGGGCACTACATTTGCTATATAGTGCATTACTTTTTGACCAGGAACCAAAGGGTTAACCCATCAGGTCAAAAGTAGTGGCACTATGTAGAGAATAGTGTGCTGTTTAGGACTCAGAGTTTTCCCTTTTCCCTGGCCCTGAAGAGAGGTGGTTTGGTAATGGTTGCAACTGCTCTCCTGTTGCACTAAACAGACCACTTAGGGACACAACAGGTTTCTGACCCTGTTCTCAACAGTCATTGGTGATGGGGAGCTGAAATGGGCTGCCGTCACTATATTTCTCTCACTACAGCTGAAATCAGGGAGCCCTCCCCCCCGTGTCTCTCTCACTACAGCTGAAATCAGGGACCCCTCCCCCATGTCTCTCTCACTACAGCTGAAATCAGGGACCCCCCAGTGTCTCTCTCACTACAGCTGAAATCAGGGACCCCTCCCCCCATGTCTCTCTCACTACAGCTGAAATCAGGGACCCCCCAGTGTCTCTCTCACTACAGCTGAAATCAGGGACCCCCCAGTGTCTCTCTCACTACAGCTGAAATCAGGGACCCCTCCCCCATGTCTCTCTTACTACAGCTGAAATCAGGGACCCCCCAGTGTCTCTCTCACTACAGCTGAAATCAGGGACCCCTCCCCCATGTCTCTCTCACTACAGCTGAAATCAGGGACCCCCAGTGTCTCTCTCACTACAGCTGAAATCAGGGACCCCCCAGTGTCTCTCTCACTACAGCTGAAATCAGGGACCCCTCCCCCATGTCTCTCTTACTACAGCTGAAATCAGGGACCCCCCAGTGTCTCTCTCACTACAGCTGAAATCAGGGACCCCCCCCAGTGTCTCTCTCACTACAGCTGAAATCAGGGACCCCTCCCCCATGTCTCTCTTACTACAGCTGAAATCAGGGACCCCCAGCGTCTCTCTCACTACAGCTGAAATCAGAGAGAGAGAGAGAGAGAGAGAGACAGAGAGAGAGAGAGACAGAGAGAGAGAGAGAGAGAGAGAGAGAGAGACAGAGAGAGAGAGAAACAATATACTGAGCAAATGTCAAATTGGCTTTTTTCTGAAAATACTGTACAACAGACCATGTATTCACCCTGCACACCCTGATTGACAAACAAAAAAACTTGATGGAAAGTGGTGTTGGGGGTAAAACATACAACATTATAAAATCCATGTACACAAACAACAAGTGTGGGGTTAAACACATTTCTTTACACAGGGTCGTGGGGTGAGACAGGGATGCAGCTTAAGCCCCACCCTCTTCAACATATAAATCAACGAATTGGCGAGGGCATTAGAACAGTCTGCAGCACCCGGCCTCACCCTACTAGAATCTGAAGTCAAATGTCTGCTGTTTTCTCATGATCTGGTGCTTCTGTCCCCAACCAAGGAGGGCCTACAGCAGCACCTAGATCTTCTGCACAGATTCTGTCACACCTGGGCCCTGACATTAAATCTCAGTAAGACCAAAATAATGGTGTTCCAAAAAATGTCCAGTCGCCAGGACCACAAATACAAATTCCGTCTAGACACCGTTGCCCTGCAGCACACAAAAAAACTATACATACCTCGACCTAAACATCAGCGCCACAGATAACTTCCACAAGGCTGTGAACGATCTGAGAGACAAGGCACAAAGGGCCTTCCATGCCATTAAAGGGAACATAAAATTCAGCATACCAATTAGGATCTGGCAAAAAAATACTTGAATCAGTTATAGAACCCATTGTCCTTTATGGTT